>NW_027491800.1:642500-882788 GCF_021521415.1 Bidens hawaiensis | reverse complement strand
GATTATATTTGAGTAGTATTTCACATATGTTGAATATTTTCATGTCGCTAGGCTACCTATTCATGCAGATGTGTAGATAGTAACTCGAGATAATCGCAGGACTACCATAGGATATTGTTAGTTATTTGGACCTAACCTAATTAGTTGGAGCTTCATGAAATAACACACAATTGCTAGTTTTAATATCAAGGTTGAATATCATGCCCATGCTTGTAATGTTATTGAGTTTTTGGTGAATTATCTTTGTGTTCCATTAATTACATGTTCTTTTTGCCAGTCCACTTACACAATGGTGTGACATATGTTGATACTACATACTTAGTATCCATCTAGCGTTCGTCAGCATGCAAAAGATCATCAACTTGACCTCTATTTTAGTAGAGATATGGTTCAAGCACGAAATCTCACAGCTCAATATGTTCCCATTGCACTCAGGATTGTTGATTATATGACAAAGAGATTATTAATTGCTCAATATGGCACTTTTCTATCAAAGCTACGAGTTATTGTCACCGTATAGGTTGAGGAAACATATTTGAATATATATTAAATTGTTGAGATATTGAGGAGTTTATCTATGTACACACATCAATAATAATGTCAAGTAGATGAATTACCTTTGTTCACACATTGGACAATATAGCATGTTGGAAGGGAGTAAAAAATATGCACACACGGTTGTTATCCGCTGATTCAAACCGGAAAAGAAAGGTTTTTGAGTGGAAATTAAAGTGCATTAAGAGATATGACGTTAGGAAACACAAGTGGTAGTGTGTAAAGAAACTAAGGAGGCATAGATGCCGTTCTTGATGTTGACGAGTGCCTCATGTTTCCTTTCTCCGCAATCACTCCATTTTTTATGACCGCAATAATGTTCGCTCCATAGATTGTGATAGTCTGTGAGTTACCACTATCGTTGTTCTGTGAACCATAACTCGGTCAAGTGCATCTTGCACCACCTTTTCAGATTCCGCATCCAGGGCACTAGTCGCTTCATCTAGTAACAATACCTTTGGAGCCTTTTACCAGTGCTCTTGCTATTGCCACTCTTTGCTTTTGTCCTCCTGACAACTGGATACCTTTTTCCCCAACATTGGTATCATAACCCTGATGAAACCACGCATAAATTGATAGATTGCAAATTAATTGTGGAATTTCTACCCATTGCTGTAATGCTCTCTTAGTCCATATACACGTATTAGTCTTTGTGCACATGAAGTAGTAAAGTACTTTAAGATACCTGGTGTAAGGCACTGATGAATTTATGGGCATTTGCCAATTCTGATGCTTCTATGACTTGTTCCTCGGTGGCATTGCCTTCCTTCCCATATGTTATGTTAGCTCTAATAGTATCATTAAACAAGACCGGCTCCTGGCTCACTACACCCATCTGCTGCCTTAGCCACTTCACTTGAGCTTTCTGATATCAACTCCATCAACCGTAATCTGCCCTGAATCAACGTCGTAGAACCTTTGTAGCAAAGAAACGACAGGTTGATTTTCCACTCCCCACTTTCTCCAACAAGAGCTACCGTCTTTATATTAAATTGCATTGTTAGCTTTAATATTTATTACAATTTTGTTAGCTTTAAGTTGAAACATTACCTGGCCAGAAGAAATTTCAAATGAGAGGTCCCTAAAGATCTGAATGCCAGGTCTACAAGGGTACCTGAAGTTAATATGACTAAACAAGATATCCCCCCTCATGTTTTCTAAAGTGGCTCCAGACTCGTCGGTATAGTCTATTTTAGATTTCTGGTCAAGAATACCAAAAACTGAGGCAACAGAAGTCTTAGCTTTCCCATAATCTGGAATAAAGGATCCTGATTGCGAAACACTCGTTGCTGCCAAACTCAATCCTAAAACACCTTAAGAATAGAATAATTTACTATCACTCACCCACGAAAGCATTGTAAAATTAAAAAAAAAAAGAAAATAGCAAACGAAAAGATGTTTCGGGTAAAACTGTACACAATAATGAATAAGTTACCTGGAAAACTTTAGGGAATGAAGTTTTGCCTGCTGCCACAAAAACGAGCTCCAACATAAAAGCTGATTGCATAAACTACAAACAACAGAAACAAAGATGAGCCAAAAGCAGCACCGCTAACTAATCCTTGTTTGATTCCTGCTTTTTGAGGACCTTCACATTTCTTTTCATATAACTTCATCACCTTATCTTCTGCACAAAAGGAAGCAATTGTTCTAATGCTTCCTACTGCATCACTTGCAACTTCACTTGCTTCCTCGTATTGTCTCTGGAAAAACCAAATACATACAACTTTAAATTCAGCATATTTATTAATCTCTATACAAGAAAAATACAGTGGATAACCTTTGTATCAGCACTGAACCCATTAACAAATCTCCTAGTAAAATATCCATTAAGTCCTATAAGCGGTATCAATATTAAAATTATAAAAGCCAACTGCCAATTTCCCATGAATGCAATGATTAAACCAGATAGTGCTGTAGCTGCGTTTTGAACAAGTAGAGAAAGATTATCCCCTACCAAGCCTCTCACAGATGCTGCATCCGTTGACAGCTTCGCCCCAATTATACGCTTGAATTTTGTGTCTTGTCAACCAACTTATTTCCATCTGAACCACTTTTTCAAAGCATTTTAATCGGATTCTTCTTATCAAGTTACACCCGGCTACACCAAAAAAGTCGGTCCTACATGGTGTTGCTATTAAACTTGCCAAACCAAGTACAAAAAGCATCAATGCCAGAACTCTGAATCCTTACAAAGCTCATGAGCTGGTTCAAAGAAAGTCTTTATCACAGTTGAAAGGAGATAACCATATGTTGGTAGGATGGCACCATTAACCACAGCAGCTATAGAGCCCAGCATGATCTGTGGGATTTTCTGGCCTGTTCAGAGAAGCCAACCGAACAAGTGAGACATTTGTAGCCGTGTAAGAATCTTCTAGTTTACTTCTGTCGCTACTAATAATATAAGAAGGTGATGATTCTTGGCTTAGGATAGAAATGCCCTCAGTAATCTCCCACATTCTGATCTCCACCTTGCGGTCTTTCCAAGTTTTTGTCTTGTGATCTTATAAGCTGACAGTATGCGCCATCAGGATCTTGTAATAACTCACAGGGTGAACCTGATTATTGAAACCAAGAAAACAACCTAGTGTTAGTTTAGATATTTGATCAGAATTCTTGTCATGGTGAATAAGAAAAACACCTTTCTCTATAATCTTGCCATTGTGAATAACGGCGATTGCATCAGAATTCTTTATGGTAGTCAAGCGATGGGCTACAATTATAGTTGTTCGGTTAAGCATGATTCTATCAAGTGCCTCTTGAACAGCCCTCTCTGATTCTGCATCAAGAGCACTTGTAGCTTCATCAAGTAACAATATCCTTGGGTTTTTCAGTATTGCCCTTGCTATTGCAATTCTCTGCTTCTGTCCTCCAGAAAGATGACTTCCGTGATCACCAACGATCGTATCTAGGCCCTACATGCATTTTTAAGATGACAGATATATAATTAAGTAAATGACAAGCTTTGCTAGAAGATGAACAACAATATCTCGTATTTTAAAACATTGAAATTTTGTTAGCAGGATTTTTTTATAGGGGTTAATTTCTAAAATAGGCATCCTTAACTAACTCCAATTCTAATAGAAGCAAGCCCTATAGCCAATCTCCAAAATAGGCATTCAAAGTCCACTTTTCAAAATTAGTCATGGCCAATCCAATAAAGACACATAAGCTGGTTAGGCACCACTAGGTAACATTCGGGCTGCAACTGAAATCTTTGCAAAGCTGACACAGCAAACCTTTATCTAACACGTGTCGTGAACATACTATGGAGGCTCAAGAGGAATGATTAGGTGCCAACTGTGCTTAGGCTATAGAGTAGTGTAAACCTTGAAGAAATGGCTCTATTGTAGCCTAAGCATTCTCGGCAAAAGTAGAGCCTTCCTTCGTGGTTTAAGCTCCTTAGTAGCCCAAGCAGAGTCGACACCCTCCTAGCCTAATTATGTAGATTCAATCATGAATAATCAACTAGACATCAAGATAATAGAACTTACTTGTAGGAATCGTGATCTTTGATGGATTCCCGTTATAGTACCTTAATCTGATGGAAGATCCTAGACTCTAGAGAGAATAATAATCAAATGGTGTTCTTATGGAGTTTTTATATTCATAACTCTTACGATTAATCCTAATGATCAATAATGAATTAATGATGTTGAGTTATAAAAAACTCTTTATATTCTTTATTTAAGGCATTTAAAGGGAAATCTTAATTCCCTCTATACTAATCAATATTTACAATTACTACCATCAAGTAATTGTTGGGGACTAGTTATGTTATATTGGTAAGAGTTGCTCAAATGATCCGCAAGGCCACACTCATGGGTTATTTCCAACATTGGCTTCTTTGTAGAGTGTTCATGATAAGTGTTAGGCCCCGTTTTGTATATTTAGTCTTTTGTATTGATTCAGTTATGTATTTGGGCCGATTGGTCATTTTGTACGTTGTTGGGTCACGGTCCATTGTAAAGAAACCCATTGGGCATTAAATTTGTTTTACTTCTCATGCATGCTTCCCTATAAATAGGAAGCATGCCATGAGAAGTAGGGGGTGGATAATTCAATAGAAAACCTTTTGGCAAAAACTCCATCACTTTTTCTCTTCTTATATCTCTTGGCTCTCTCTCTCTCTCTCACTAACCTTTCCTTGACTGAAAATAAACACAAGATCCGAGACCTCTTGGTTGCTTAGTGTGATTTTCGCTAGCACTAATTTAGGTTGATCCAAAGACGTTATTAGATCCACCCGAATAGGGACCTACAATTGGTATCAGAGCTTTGGCTCACTAATTGAGGGTTTTTGGATCACAACCTTGGGTTTTGATCTTGAAAAGAAGAAAATAAGTGTTCAAGTGTTCTTGACAAGAAAATATCAAAAATACAAAAAGAATTGGCAAAAATTTCATAAAATGTCTTAGAAAGTGTTCTTGGTGGAAATTTTAAGTGTTAAAGGTAGTGTTTACGGGTTCCAAGTTTGTTGGATTGATAAGTTAAAATTTTGCTTCGCTCAAGCATTGAACCAAACCTTGTACTTGTACTGACAAAAGTGGGTGGAACAGATCCTAAGGAAGATTTGCTTTCAGAAAGATAAAATTCTTTCGCTTCGCTTAGAATCCTTTCTCTTCGCTTGAAGCTGTTTCGCTTCACTTGAAGCTGTTTTGTGCGAAAAAGTTGACTGTTTTGAAGATTAAGCCTTGTTGAAGGCTTGTAACTACTTAGACCATGGCTAGCACTGATTCAGAACTATTGAAGGGTTATTTGTTGTTGGAAAATCAAGTGGGAACACCTCAAAAACCTCCTAAGTTTATGACCTTAGATGATAACTTTATTGATTTTAAATGGAGGTTCATGAACTTTATCTCATTAACTGAAACTGATTTGATGAGATGTTTTGAAGAGGGTCCTCATGTTCCAGTAACTCGCACTGATGCTGGGGAACAACCTAAGGCACCTGAAAATTATGATCAAGATGATTTGGATAAGTTAGCATAAGACAAGAAAGCGTTTCTGCTGTTGACAGTTTGTCTTTTAAATGAGATCACTGAGACTCTACGTGAACACAGAAGTGCCAAGGGATTAACGGAAGCTCTTGTTGAGATGGTTGAAGGAAATGCTGAAATTAGAGAAAACAAGAAAGCACTATTGAAGGAAGAATTCAACATGTTCAACCATCGTCAAGGTGAAGCTGTGCTAGATTTAGTGAAGAGGTTTGAGAAGCTCATGGAGGTACAGGTGTTAACATTCCCAACACTGAGGTCAATCACAAGTTGATGAACTCTTTTCCTTACAGTTGGAGTGTAAACACAATAACGATCAAGGGAACCACCAATCTGAATGGGATGACAAACAGTGAATTGATATCCACTATCAAATCATTTGAAATGGATGAACAGATGAGAATGAACAATCACATGAATTCTCTGAATCAAGCCGGAGTGAGTACTACATCTTCAAGTGTGCCATCTGCTTTTGTCAGCAAAACCCAACAGAATATGTATCCTGTAACCAATCCAAAGTACTCACCAAGTGTTCCTCCACAATCAACAACATTCATCTCCACCAGCAACTCCATCCAGTGCAAGTTCGTTTCAAAAGGCAGTTGACAGTGCAATTGCTCAAGCTCTGAAGGCACATGGAATTTCTGCAACAAAACCTCAAGCAAACAAGCCCTCTAGCTATTGTGAAGCCATTCCCATGCTGAATGATTCAAATATAACACTTGTTAAAGCTTTTCTGTCTTGTCATGAAGAGCTATTGCAAGGGAATCTGTTACCGGCTCAGTTTGAGATAGGTGATTTGAAAGACATCAATCAAAAGGATCTTGAGAAAATGGACATCAAGTACCAGATGGGCATGGCTGTGCAAAGGGCCACCAACTTCATCAAAACCTACGGGAAGGACAGCTTTAATGATTCTAATAGAAAGCGAATTGGTTTCGACAAGAGCAAGCTTTGATGCTACAATTGTGCAGAAATGGGTCACTTTGCCAGGGAATGCACAAATCCTCCCAAACCAGCAAACGATATTCATGTGACATAAGTAACTGATGAAGAGAATGAGAAAGCTGCTGGAAAGAGGCCTGAGGAACAAAAGCCAAACAACTCAGCTCCAAGAATCGGGAATCGTCCATACAAGGGCAGCTCAAGTTTAAACTCAAGAGCCCTTGTTTCTCAAACAGAGGTCCACACTAGTATGGATTGGGACGAACAGTTTCAAGAGCTGCAGAATCCACTGAATATGGTTGGCATGGTTTTCACTTCAAACAATGAAGCCTCTTCATCTTCTACTGCTGGTTCAAGTACATCACACCTTGATGAGGTAAAACGAAATCTTTGCACGGAAGCTTGTGTTAACAAGGTTACATACTATAGATACTTACAAGACGAAGTTTTGAAAGAAAATGCAAAACTTCGTCAGTTGAACACTGAATATGTAAAAGCTGATAAGAT
The DNA here is from genome assembly GCF_021521415.1 of Bidens hawaiensis. Lineage (NCBI taxonomy): Eukaryota > Viridiplantae > Streptophyta > Magnoliopsida > Asterales > Asteraceae > Bidens > Bidens hawaiensis. Next base: position 875,784 of record NW_027491800.1, on the reverse strand, counting down.
CTACATTGAAAAAATCAAAACTCATCACGATGATGTAGCTAATCTTAGACTTGAAATTTTTCGAGAAAAACATAATGTCATTTATTATAAAGGCATAATTAATGATTTAAAAGAAGAAATTAAGAAATTAAAACTCAAAGTTTCTGATAAGAAAGGAAAGGAAAAACAAGTCGAAATATTTGAGGCATCATCTGAGAAATTAGATGAGCTTATTGGAGCCCAGAGAAGTACTAAAGTTAAAGCGGGGCTGGGGTACGATTACACTGTCGTACCACCACCATTCAATGATAACTACACCAGTTTGCCCCACTTTAGCTATAATACTTCTCCTGATGAAGAAATGGCGTACGGGGTTGGTAGGATACCAAAACATGTGACATTTGTTCCCGCAGCATCTCAAACTGTTGCTCCAATCCAATCATTTGATAAATCTAACATCAATGTGTCTTGTGGAGCAGGTGATATAAACAATGGTGATTGTGGGAAGGTTAATCAAGGTTTTAAGCAAAATGGAGGATTAGTCTTGTGTGGGTCTAACAAAAACTATTAACAACCCTGTCTGTAATAAAGTTTGTGAATCTATGTTAGGATGTTTGATGTCGGGATCAAAAACTGTATTTTGTGAAACCACTAGTGAAGACAGTTGTAATGATGTATGTAATGAAAGTGAATGTTCTTCGTCTGATTCTGAGTTTGAAACAGTTTTTGATGAAACAAAAGAGGCTATAGTTGATGAACAGACAAGTTCTAGTTGCTCGTCAACTGATCGTAATTTTGAGAACTTGAGAAAACAAGAAACTGCTTTTGAAAAGGAAAAACCAAGTACGTCGTGTAAATATGCGCCTTCAAAGAAAACTTCATTTTCACAAAATACTGATTACAGTAATAGTTCTCAATTTTATGATCAATTTGATAGTACCTATTACTACTCTGGTCAGAAACCTAGGCAATCAAATTACTTTGCATCTAATCATTCAAATGTGTTCTCAGATAGAGGTTATCAAAATGTTAACCCTACCACATCACCTCACCCCACATATTTCAGTGATCAACATGTCTATGATTGTAACAAAAGAAAATGTTGTTTTGTGTGTGGAAATCCGTCTCATCTTGCAAGACATTGCAAGAACTGGCATAAGCAACAAAGAGACGCTAAATGTAAGTTTGGTCAGACATTTGCTGAGTTAAATGTTCAATCTAAGAAAATGTCTTATCAAACTTATACCTCAGCTAGTAAGACGGATTCAAAAATTAAAAGAACCAACAAACCCAAGAGAAAGGAAGCGGTTAGCCAAGGGGTCAGAAGCTGAAAACCCTAAAATCCCCTCTAAACCGTTTACCAAAGCAAACAAAGAAGATTTGATAGTTAAGCCCAAACCAAAACGAAGGCAATCAAGAAAACCTTTTCAGAACCGAGGAAATCTTAACACAAGTTCCTCAAGTGATTGCACTTCAGATTCAGATTCTCCAAAAGATTATATTTTTAAGAACATAAAATAAAATTGGGTGATTTTTTGTTTGCTTTTCCCGAGACAAGTTCGTCTCGGGGCCCTTCTACTAACTAGCTGCTCATGTATGTAGGGTCAGCCTGGAAGGCCTATCAACAACATTTGGTACTTGGACAGTGGTTGTACCCGACATATGACGGGAGATGAGTCCCTGTTGTTTGACATTAAACCATTCGATGGCGGACATGTTTCCTTTGCTGGTGACGTAGGAGGAGAAATCACGAAACAAGGCAAGGTCTCAAATGGCACATTAACCTTCGACGAAGTCAATCTTGTGGAACAGCTCAACCACAACCTGCTAAGCGTCTCTCAGATCTGTGATAAGAAATTTTCAACTATTTTCAACTCTTTTCACTGAAAATGAATGTCTTATTCTTAAACCAGGCTTTAGAGTCCCTGAAGAGTGGATTATGTTGCGTACTCCAAGGCACAACGACGCTTACATTCTGGACATGAGACGCAATTATTCCATGCGGTCTGCTTCCTGCTTAATGTCCAAGGCCTCGGAGAACGACTCATCCTTATGGCATCGTCTTCTAGGGCATGTCAACTTTAAGAACTTGAATAAGTTGGTTAAAGGTGACCATGTGAGGGGCTTGCCAGTAAAATCTTTTCATTGTGTTGAAAAATGTTTATCTTGCTCTAAATGCAAACAGCACAAACTCCCTCATCGTCCTAAGACTGTCAATTCCATAAATTTCACTCTTCAACCGTTGCATATGGATCTTTTTGGTCCCGTTCAACCAATGGCAATAGGTCAAAAAGCCTATTGTCTGGTTATTACTGATGATTACTCGCGTTTCAGTTGGACTTTTCTACTAGGACACAAGGATGAGACATCTCAGTTTCTTATCAGATTTATCGTGTTGGTTGAGAATCAGACGGACAAACGAGTCAAGTGCATTAGAAGTGACAATGGAACAGAATTCTGCAACAAAGTAATCAACGAATTCTGTCACATCGATGGGATTCTACGTCAATTCAGTGCACCCTACACTCCTGAACAAAATGGGGTGGCTGAATGACGAAATCGAACACTGGTTGAAGCCGCAAGAACCATGCTGTCATACTCCAAACTCCCTTTATTCTTCTGGGGGGGAAGCCATTAACACTGCTTGCTACACTCAGAAGCGTGTGTTGCTGAACAAAAGACTGAATAAGACACCTTATGAAGTCTTTTATGGAAACAAGCCAAGGGTTAATTTCTTCAAGACATTCGGATGTCCTTGCACAGTGCTTTAGTCAAATGTTGCTACAACTTCAAAGTTTGCTGAAAAGGCAGATGAGTGCTATTTTGTTGGTTATTCCACTGACAAAAGTTCTTATCGTGTCTTCAACAAGAAATCCCGAGTGATTTTGGAATCCTTCAACATTGATTGGCAAGAACTAAACCCTACCGATGCACACAATGGTCCTGATTAGATGTTTGATTATGAAGGCTTGTTCAGGAAGTTTCGAGGAATGTATGTACCACCTTCTGCACCAGTGATGTCTCCTATTGTTTCTGCACCAACTCCAACAAATGTTGATCAGTCAATCTTGATGCACGCCGTTGTGAAAGGTCTGACAGATATTCAGATTGCTGCACCTGCACCCGCACTTAATGTTCCACACGTGGCAAATCAACCAGTTCCGGCAGTCAATGTGCAAACATCAGCAGACTCTACTGAAATACCCGCTGTCGAAGACACAGATGATTCAGACACCGACTCATTTATGTCAGCTGACAATGTGGAAAACAATCAGACCAATCAAGCGGTGGATCAGCAAACCCACCAAACGGAAACTTCCCAAGCTGATGATCCGAGTATAGTTGAATCAGTTCCTACACCTTTCTCTGAAGATGACATCCATGGATCTGCTGAGGAAGCTATTCAAGAGAATGTGTAGAATGACACCGTTCCTATTGGAACTTCTCGCAGCACTGACTCATCGTCGGTTCCTGCAATCGTCGTACCTTTCTACGACAACCTATGGGAAAGCGCCATCGCTCAGGAACATTTGGTTGATCAAGAAGAAGATGCAAACGATCCCCAACCAAATGCTGCTGTCGATATGACCGCAGTCTTTCATCCCATAGAAAGCTTGACCATTGAGCTTGAGGCAACACCAGTCGAGAGTGTCGAACAAATTCCACAGTTACCAATCCATCGCCGACATCCGATTGAGAACATCATTGGAGATCCGACCGCTGGCATCCAAACACGCAGCACCTCTGGTAACATTAACAGATGTCTTTTGGCTTGTTTTATTTCACAGGTAGAGCCCAAGGACTACAAAGTTGCATTGAAAGAGAACTCTTGGGTAGAAGCAATGCAGGAAGAGCTGTTACAGTTCAAGAAGCTAAACGTTTGGAGGCTAGTGAAGAAACCAGATCACAAGAAGCCAATCGGAACAAAATGGGTGTTCCGTAACAAGAAAGATGACAAGGGGGTGATTATAAGAAATAAAGCCCAGTTAGTTGTGCAAGGTTTTTGGCAACAAGAAGGACTTGAATATGATGAAGTTTATGCACCGGTGGCCAGATTGGAAGCAATTCGTATCTTTTTGGCCTATGCCTTTTACATGAATTTCAAAGTATATCAGATGGATGTGAAGACTGCTTTCTTGTATGGGAAAGTAAAAGAAGAAATTTATGTTAGCCAACCACCAGGTTTTGAAGACCCAAATTATCCTGACCACGTTTACCGTCTTGACAAAACACTTTATGGTCTTCACCAAGCTCCTCGTGCTTGGTATGCCACACTGGCTGATCATTTAGTAAAGAACGGTTACAAGAGAAGCATTGTTGATCAAACTCTCTTTGTCAAGAAAGTGAAGGATGATTTAATTCTCGTTCAAGTATATGTTGACGACGTTATCTTCGGGTCCACGAATGAGACTCTGTGCAAGGAGTTTTCTGAGATCATGCAGAAGCGATTTGAAATGAGCTCCTTAGAGGAGATGACTTTCTTCCTGGGCTTACAAGTTGAGCAAAAGAAGGACGGGACTTTAATTCATCAAGAAAAGTACGTTCATGACATTGTTCAGAAATTTGGATTCAAGGACTCAACAGATTTCATGACACCAATAGCTACGCGTCCTGTTCTCCCTCCTGATCCATCAGGAAAACCAGTCGATCAACACCTTTATATGTCAATGATTGGTTCCTTGATGTATCTCACTGCAAGCAGACCGGGCATCATGTTCCCTGTTTGTCAGTGTGCCAGATATCAATCTGACCCAAGAGAATCTCACATGACTGCTGTCAAGCGTATCTTCAGATACATAAAAGGGAGACCGCGTTTGGGTCTTTGGTATCCAAAAGATTCTCCCTTGGAACTTCATGCCTACACTGACAATGATTATGGGGGTTGCAACTTGGACAGAAAATCCACATCTGGTGGGTGTCAATTCCTGGGAGATCGGTTGATCTCATGGCAGTGCAAGAAACAAGTTACTGTGTCTGCATCCACAGCCGAAGCCGAGTACATCGCCGCATCCAGCTGCTGCTCTCAAGTGATATGGATCCAGCATCAGCTGCTGGATTACGGTTTGAATTTCTATGGATCAACGATCAAATGTGATAATGAGGCGGCCGTTGCTATTGTCAAAAACCCGGTCCAGCACTCAAAGACTAAGCACATTGACATCCGGATACATTTTATTCGTGATTGTTATGATCGCAAGCTTGTCGACATAAAACGGGTCCATACTGATTTTAACTTTGCAGATCTCTTTACAAAAGCTTTCAGTCATGCCCGATTTTTGTTTCTCGTTGAGTCATTGGGCATGATTTCCTTTCAGTAAATTTTATCGTCTATCTTTTAATTTAAAACTGTAAATATTTTTCAAATATGTCACACTTTTAGAGGGAGAAAATGAGCTAACTTTAACTCACCATAAAGATTTTAAATTTTCTTTCAGTAAAACAAAAATTGAGTCACTTGACTTAACAAAAAGATTTTATTTTAATATATAATATTGATTTCATCTTTACTACTATTAAAGTAAATTCTAAGAAAATTCAAAAAGAATTATCCCGTTTAGAGGGAGCTCCTGCTTAGATGGAGTCGGATAATTAAACTTTTCAAATTTTGAGAAATTGATCCGACCAGTGGAAAGTGATAGTACATTGGTTTGTAATGATTTTAGCGCGTTAAAAGAATAGAACATAAGGCTACAAGGTCATACACTGATGTTTAGGTAGGCTTGACAAACAAGTAAGTGTCAGGTGATATAAACTTAAATTCTTGCCGGTACTAGTGGATATACAATTATGAAGCAGTTGCATGACTCCGCAAAGTCATATTCATGAAGGCAAAAATGTAACTATACATGTCATACCCAAGCCTCTCTTTACCTGATCATAGTCGTCTTATGAAAGTCAGTGTCAATTTTAATTTTCATTGAGTCAAGTAAAAAGTTAAGAAAAGCAAGAAAAAAAAAACAAAAGAGTCAAAAACACAAAAGAAAAGAAGTCAGAAAAAGAGTCAGTCCTAGGAATTTTAACTTCTGATTTATTTCTTCATTTATTTTCGACTCAAGCCTTAGACTTTCTACGTTTATAGTCATACAAGATCTGATTGTTAAGGCCCTGAGTCTTCTGCTTTGTTTTATTTTCTTGCTTTGTTTCATAATATGGTATTATCCGACCTGATTGTTATGGCCTGAACTTCTACCTTATTTTAATCTTTCTAGATCGAGTCAAGTGTGCAAAGCACAAAGTGTCATGTGTACAGTGTACAATAAGTCAAGTTTGTTAATAAGTGTACTGTGATCAACTAAGAAAGGTCTAAGTCAAGTTGAGGTGATATGTTAACACAAAGTAGGCCTGAGATATGATGGAATCAGTAACATGTATGATTAAGTGGGGACCACATAAGCACCGTGCCTAATTGTACTTTAAATGTATCACTTCTGGCATCAAAACACTTGTCAAGTTAAAAAGGAGGACAATATCTATAGTCAATGGTGAACTTGTGTCACAATAATTTCAAAATGGAAACGCGATCTAGGGCTTTGCAAATCAATATGATTCCATATCGTGATCATTCTTTGAAAATTAACCAAAGAAAATTCTATGTAAATTAATTTACTTTTACTAATTTTAACTTTAAAATGCTTTAAATTTTTAAGTATCTGCATAGTTTAATTTTTAATTTTATTTTAATTTTTATTTATTTTATTTTATCTTATCTTTAATTTTAATTCTATTTTTAATTTTATTTTAGTATCTTCTTTTATTATATTTTGTTTTGACAAAAGAGATCGAACGTGCAAATGTTAACAGTTAAGGACCGACAAAAGAAAAACCTTATAAATAATCATGTGCTCGGATTCGGTGGGTAAATGTTTTTCGGGTTTGAAAATGCAAATATTTTTAAAAACCGAGGACTGAGAGTGTATTTTCGGTGAATACTCATGATGTTTTGACCTTATCGCGAGATAGGCTGACCCTATATATAAGGGAAATCTAAAATATCTTTCACTATTCACCAAACACTTTTGAGATTTACTCTCTTCTCTCTCAATCTTCAAACTCTCATACCCAGATCTTCTTCATTTTTCAAAGAATCCGGCCCTTATAATCACAAATCATGCCGTTGAATCCAGAATATCCACCTTCGGTGCAACATCAAAACACCACAAATCATTTCATCTTCATGTTTCTGGGTTCTCGTGGATCGAGACGACGGTTCAGATGAGCCGTCGGCTTGATTCATGACTGATCTTCGTATGAAATTGATTCATATGTTATGAACAATTTGTTGTTGGACTTATTGATTTTGAATATCATCATTAATTATTAGAATTAGGGTTGTTTGTATAAAGTTTGTAGATTTAAGTTTTTTTGTTTTGTTTATTTGAATGTTCTAAGGACAACTTGATCTAGTAAACAGAGGAGATTCAAGTTCAAACTTTCCAGAAACCTAATTCGCATATAGGCGACCTTGTGTAAAGAAAGGGAAGGATCAAAAGGGACTAAGTATAGGCCTTCGTATGAAAGGGTTTTTCGCTTCGCTTTAACTCATGCGAAGCGAAACACCTTTCTGTTTCGCTTCGCTTGACCCCATGCGAAGCGAAACACCTTTTTCGCTTCGCTTGACCCCATGCGAAGCAAAACACCTTTCTGTTTCGCTTCGCTTGACCCCATGCGAAGCGAAACACCTTTCTGTTTCGCTTCGCTTGACCCCATGCGAAGCGAAACAATGTCTCATGCGAAAAACTCATACTTAGCAAATTTTTCAGAGTCTCAAACATAGTGCCACTGATCTGTTTTTACTCAAATAAACTGTTTGGTCCATTGGACTGTTTTGAACCTGATCTTTGTACAGTATGATCTAATTAACTTATAAATTAACTTGTTAACTCATTTAATCTAAATTGTACAGTATAAAATCTAATCTATCTAACATGTAAATACTTAATGTCTACGTACATATCTTGTTGGTTTTGTTTTGTCTTAATGATGATTCTCATGATCTTTTGATTTTCAATTTCAGGGTCATAACAACTTCTGTGCTCTCGAGTTGCCTAAGGCAAAGGCTGATAAGGTGTTCACTCCTATGGTCAAGGGGCTCAGGCAATCACCCCTTGCCTATGCCATCACTGCAAATCCAGCCATTTACTACAAGTGGGTCTTAGATTATTGGGCATTCGCCAGGGTTGCTGATGATTCTCTATCATTTACAACAACCGTTGCCAGACAGGAATTAACTATCACCGAAGATGACATTAGAAGGGTGTTAAAGATTGATGACCAGCCCGGTTACAAGTATGAGAGAGGAAACAAAAAGAAGCTAGAAGGTTTCGTTGCTCAGATGGGATACGACACGGAATGGAAGAGCTTAGAGAAGAGTCATCTGTCACCATACTGGAGATTTCTCTTCCACATCATCACTCATTGTTTCACAGACATTCGAGGTGGTTTTGACAGCATGAGTACGGACTGGGTTCGTATTATGTCCGCATTGACCAACAAGGAGAAGTTCAATTACTCAAGACGGATATTTTTGTGCATGCTCGCGAACATCAAGAGCGAAGCTACATGGTTGATGTACCCGAGATTCGTGTAGATGTTGTTAGATGATCTGATTCCAGATATTCAAAGGCTGGGATTCAAGAAGGCAAAGGACAAGAAGTCACACCCTGAGCCATTTCATGTGCACAAGATCAAGGTATCTGTTTTTGGTGTGTTGTTGAGCACCAAGGGCAGAGGTCATCAGTATACGGGACCATGACCTGGGCCCAAGTTTGGTTTGTTTGAAAAGACAGAGCCTGCTGGGGATGAGGCGTCTGGTGAAGGTGAAGGTGATGAAGAACCCGTAGCTGAAGGTGGTCAAGATTCATCTGATGAGCCGGCTGAGGATCGAACAAAGGCCAAGCATGATTTGAAGAGAAAGGCGGCTGAAAAAGGAAAATTGATAGAACTTGAGGAGGAGGAAGAAGACCATCCGCCCCTGAAGTGTTTGAGGAGACTTGGAGACTCCCAGAAGTCAACCAAGTCTCATGTCAAGTCTCCCTCACAAGACAAGCCCTCAGACCAACCAAAAATAATCAAAGAAGCCCTGGCCCAAGCCCTCAAAACCCTAGATGTAACTAAAATAAAAATCCCTGCCCACAAACCAACCAAAACCAGAAAGAAAACCAAAGCTAAGAAAACCAAGACCCTACTTCATGACTCACCTGAATCCTCACCTGAACCCTCACCAATAGACCAACCAATTTCAACATTCCTACCCTAAATACCTTCCTTACCACACTCACCACCACAACAACAAACCCAACCCGAACCAACTCAAGCCTCAACACCACCTGCAAAACCAACCTCATCCATATTCACTTCATCAGTCTTTAGCTCCCCAATACAAACAACAAGCTTATGGAGCAAAACCATTCTTACTTCCCCAACCCAATCTGTCACACCATCTGCAATAAGACCAACACCACCCACCACTATAACTCCACCAATCCTTACTCAAGCCATCACCTTACCATTGCCAACAACCTCACCACCCATAGCAACCACCACCCCACCATCCACCATTATCTCACCCAAACCCATCTCCCGAGGGATGTCATCGACACCTCCAGTGTATGTTGATCCTATCCTCGATAGGATCGTTGCACTGGAGGAATCAAACGCCAAACGGGCGGAACGAGAGATTGCACTCCTCAAGCTCATCAAAGATATGAAGCAAAAGGCTCTTGAGGATGAAAAGGAAAAGGCGGATCTGAGGGAAAGGATCCGGGTGTTGGAAGAACAGAAGGCAACAAGCGATGAAGTTGCTGAAAATCAACGGTTATTGACCAACACCTTCCACACCCGAATCCAGAATCTACAAACGTTGATGAATCATGAGGCCTCTGAGAACGCTAATCTGAGAGCCGATCACACTAGACTTGGAGATAGACTGGCTACACTTGAAAGAGACTTACCAAGTGCTAGTGCTCTCAGATCAAGCGTAAACAAGAAGATTGAAGATGCTACGAGAAGGTGGGACGTTGAAAAGGAAGCTACGAACTCAAGAGTTGCTGATTTGGAAAATCAACTTGCTTCCTCCACCTCTCTCGATACGCTCAGAGCAGACATGGAGGCCATTAAAGAAAGAATCAAGGAACAAGACCGTCTGAATGAGCTACAGCTCAAGACTAATGAAGAGATGGTGAGCAAGTACCAGATGGCCTCAGACCTCATGGGCATTCAAGAAGACGAATTTCATGGTCTGGAGGATAGGCTTGACGCTGTGTTTAGAACTTGGAGAAAGTCTGGTGAGACTTCTCAAGTTGGTGGTTCGCAACCTGCCCCATGTCCTTCTATGACCATGCGAGGCGTATAGGCTGTGGTGTCTGAAGGAGAGGCGACTGTTGGTCGGTTAGTACAACAGGACAGCCAATCTAGCGGTGTTGGTGGTGGTTATGATGGTGATGAAGAAGATGATGAAAACGATGACGATGATGAAGTTCATGATAGCTTTGATGATGATGATGATGATGATGATGATGGTGATGGTGACAACGGTGGTGGTGGAGATGGAGGGGCCGGGGCGGCAGGAGGTGGAGGTGGAGATAACACTCAATCACCTCCACACTCTCAACACGATGCTCAAGACCCTGCTAACCCCGGTTCAGCCAGCAAAGTCAGAGAGGATGACTCACTACTCGATAGCTTGTATAAAGATATCATCTCTCTGACTGAAAATACAAGTGTGATCGTTGATTTTATTAATGCAGGTATGAGCTTTGAGGAGTTCATCGAAGGAACGGGAATGGAGAAGGCAACAAATGAACAAGACGATGACATTAACTACTCACCAAATCCGGATACTCCTCCCGCTCAAGCTTCAGAGGCTCCTGCAACCGATCCTGTCATTGTCCGCCCGCCAAAGAAGAAGTGAAAGACGCACATTGTCTCAAACTGTGCGTCTGCCCGCATGCTCAACTATCCGTATCATGACGACTCGCTGATTGTATACGCAAGGTACGATCAGCGGAATAGCGTTTGGGCCATCAGACGTTACAGCGGGGACCTCATCTATCTTAGTCATCACGAGCTGAAGACTCTACATGAGCTTGATCTGAACTATCTACAGAAAGCCCTTGGTCATGGTGCTACTGGAAGTACGCTGGAAAGTTGGGTCCCGACTTATCTACAGCGTCAATCGAGAGTCAACTACAAGTACTTCAAGCCGAATAAGGGTCGAAAGTACAAGAACCCAAAAGAGATAAACCCGGCTACCGGAGAGCCTCGCACTATGTGGAGATACAAGGCGCCAAAAGAATGTCACGAGATTTATCATGGCGAGCCCTATCTTCCCAACACTCTCCGAGACTTCATCGATTGGGAGTTTGACAACACAACCGGCTAGGCCGTCATTCACTGCCGTGATATGCACGAGATCAGAGTGTTTGACGAGTATGAGCTTATGGGACTACACATTGAAGATGTGAGGAAGCTCTACAACAAGCCGCTGGGAACTGTCGAGGATTTGGGACGTCAGAATACCGACCGGATAGTGGAAGCCTTCAACAAGTTCGTGCGTAGACTTGTTGAACTTCCACTAACCGAGGACGAGTGCCTGATATACGACACCGACGGGTTTCAATACTAAAGACTAGAGGGAGATTGTTAGGCCCCGTTTGTATATTTAGTCTTTTGTATTGATTCAGTTATGTATTTGGGCCGATTGGTCATTTTGTACGTTGTTGGGCCACGGTCCATTGTAAAGAAGCCCATTGGGCATTAAATTTGTTTTACTTCTCATGCATGCTTCCCTATAAATAGGAAGCATGCCATGAGAAGTAGGGGTGGATAATTCAATAGAAAACCTTTTGGCAAAAACTCAATCACTTTTTCTCTTCTTATATCTCTCGGCTCTCTCTCTCTCTCTCACTAACCTTTCCTTGATTGAAAATAAACACAAGATCCGATACCTCTTGGTTGCTTAGTGTGATTTCCGCTAGCACTAAGTTAGGTTGATCCAAAGAAGTTGTTAGATCCACCCGAATAGAGACCTACAATAAGTGCCACATAATGGTTTTATCACATCAGATTTTTAGTGTTGCCCCAGATGGTGTCTAACCAGCTTATGCATTTTTATATGTATTGGCCCAATTTATTCCATGACCAATATGAAAAGGTGAGCTTTTCTTGCCTATTTTGGATATTTTATGGTCAACATGCCTTAATTTTTCCTTTCTATTGTGCAGGCATAGGTGGTTTTCTATAGTGCAAGCATAGGTGGTTACTCGGTTACTTAACATACAAACAGAAACAAAGTTGGTTACGCTGTAATGAATATAGTTGTACGTACTATAAGTGGAACATCAAGATTTAAATTTAGCATATGCAAATGAGTATGAAATCAAACCTGGGGGAATTTGTCAATAAATGTGGCAGCATTGGCAAGCTCAGCAACGGATTTGATCTAGTCAAGTGTTGCACCATCCTTCCCATAAGCGATATTATCTTTAATAGTTGAATTGAACAAAACAGGTTCTTGGCTGACAAGACCTATCTTGCCTCTGAGCCACTTCAGTTGGTAGTCTTTGACATTGATGGCGTCGATTAAAACCTCACCAGTTTGGGGGTCGTAAAACCTCTCTATAAGGCTAATTACAGTTGATTTCCCGCTCCCGCTCTCTCCTACTAGAGCCATGGTTGTACCGCTTGGTATAACAAGAGAAAGCCGGTTAAAGATCTTCTCCTCTGGTCTAGCTGGATAGCTAAAACTAACTTCCCTTAGTTCAGTATCACCACGAATGTCATCGAGTGTCATACCTCTCGTGTCATATGGGTCTATTTCCGACTTCCTATTTATTACCTTGAATAGTTTAAAAGCTGCAACTCTTCCAGAGGCAAAAGCACTCAAGCATGGTGAAGCCTGTCCTAAGGAGCTGATGATCATGGCAAGTATTTCAGTTATACAACATACATACACACACACACACACATGCAGCTATAACTTACAGAGAGCTTATCATGACAGCCAACATTACATTTATGACCTGTCCTCCAGTATATCCTTTTTCAATAATCAATTTGCCACCATACCATATGGTCAACGAGTAGCAACAGAACAAACAAAACATAAATATGCCACCACCAAGTCCGGAGACAAGACCCTCTTGGACCCCCGCCCTGTAAGCTTTTTCAAGAGACTTTTCATACTTGGCAATAGCTTGTTTCTCCCCTGTGAACGATGCAACCTGTATAAATCATGAGTCGTTATGAAGAGCGACTGATTAATAGTTGATTAATTCTCACTTACGGTTCTAATGGAGCTAACTGTCTGTTCAACTACAGCTGCTCCAACAGAATAAGCCATATGTCCCCTAGACATTAGCTTTGCTATGAGGACAGTCATGAAGGCTGCGGAGATCACAAGAGGAGGAATTGCAGATAATAACACAAGGGAAAGAAGCCACCCTTGTGAAAAAGCAATAACGAATCCTCCGAGGAATGTCGAAATCAGTTGTATGAATTTTCCAACCTGTTTGATCAGGATACTAATTTATACAACTTTCTAAACTCTGAAATAAAATGCTAGTAAATTATGCGGATATTTAACTTATGCCACTATGTACCTTCTCTCCCATTGCATCTTGAATAATGACAGTGTCACCAGACATACGCTCAACAATTTCTCCGCTCTTGCTCTCCAGATCAAAATATCCTACTTCTTGACTCAATAGCGCTCTCAAGTATATACTTCTGATTCGTGCAGCCTGCCTCTCCCCGCTCACCATCCAGCAAACCACATCTACAATATAGTTACAGATTTGTTTACACAACCAAGCAAGTGTATGGTGGGACAAGAATAACAAACTTACTGAAAAATGCAGCCACACCAGTCCCCAGAGCCAAGTAAACATATTTAAGTGATACCTAATTATATAAACAAAAGAAAAAGAAAATAAAAACACAAAATGTTGTAGCTTTTGCTTCATAAAAAGTAATGAAACAATGAATACAAGTACTCAAAAGTTATTCAGGCTTTTAAAACCTTGGAGACTTGATGAACAATATCCTTGTCATCTTGATTCCCTCCAAATGTGTCAATGAGCTCCCCGAATATCAGTGTCTGAAGAGGCATGGCGATCCCGTTTCCAATGGCAGTTATTGTTCCAATGATCATAAGCACACAGTCAGTGGAATCCGCAAAAGTAAAAAGCTTGTGGTATGGGGCTATATTTTCACTATCTGCTTCATTATTTTTATTTCTTGTCTCCGGGACTGGTACAGACGACATCCTTTTTTCTGGTTTCATGTCTGGACTCCCTTCATTCATTATTCAATCAGCCACTATCCAAGTGCTTTAAATATCACTTACAAGTGAGAGAATAATAATGGCTGAATTAAAAAACTTGTTCTTAAAAATTTGAGTTGAAAATGTATAAATTACTAACTCAAAGGTGATCAATAATATCAGGTCTGAATGTGGACATATAATATATATGTCATTTACGTGTGAAAGATTAGATGTAAAGCTACAAATTATTTAATTAATCATGATATACTTTACCAAATTCACCGTTCCAGCTCTTTTGCACAACCATAAAAAATCTTCAGGTGTTGAAAGCAAGTCATGAGAAATAAAGATTGTTACAAGATATTACTAGCATTTGCATGGAGTAATCTGAGAGTCATGATAAAAACCACGTTTATTTCAGCCCTTCTTCCCAGAAACATGGCCGTCTCTGAGATTTCGAGTGCCTGCAAGATGAGTACTAAAAATGTCCCTTATATAAAAAAAATTAATCCCAAAAAAGATTGACGATAGTTATAGTAGTACTTCATTACTAGCTAGGCCTAGACTTTATTAGATTCTTTAATGTTTAATAGACTTGTTCAAAAAAAAAAAAACTAGGTGCTTATCGGTTTCTTTTCAGCCATTTTTAACCCAACTCACCACTTAAGGTTAAAAAAACTTTACATTTATATATTTTTTTAAAAATATTCCGGGCCCATACCAAGACCATCCCTAGACGTTGGTTGAACCTTGTATACAGAAACTTGACAACCATACCACGAGACTAATAAGGTGGTCTCCTAATATCCCTCTTACGTTAATTAACGGACACAATTCCATCTATACTAAATATTGTAACTATTAGCAAAATAAAAAATAGTAACCATAGGTTTTAGTTTGAATCTTCAAATGTCATAAACTGTCTTAACTGGTCACGTCTCAACATCCAAGGAACAAACATGTACCAATGAAACAAACTTATCACTCATCAACTATAAACTTTATATTTGTTTGGTCCCATGCTTTCGGTTGGTAAGAAAAACAAAAAAAATAATAGGTATGCTTCCTAATATTTTTTATTGTTTTGTTTATTATATAGAAGTGAGTGTCAAATAAACTGTATGTGGTAAGACTTCGTTCTCAGCTGACTCGTTCGATATTAAGTAATGCATCCATGTATACTCTTTTTTTATATTTGTATGATTTGGATGTGTTAAGAGAATCTTTATAAACTACCTATCCCTTTGGTCCCCAAAACATTTACAATAAATATATATAATAATTATTTTGGTATTTTACAATAAGTATGTAATAATGATTTGACATACTACCTATGTTAGTCCTTAAGATCATTTTAATAAGCCTGTTATTATTGTGATTTAGAATAAGTAAACAAAATTAGTCATTGTCTAAAGTATTTTTTTGTTAATGGAATTTTTTACCAAACTAGTATTGATGGAAAAAATATTTACCATTTTGGTGTTCCATGAAAACTATTTACCAAACTAGTGTTTTCCTTTATTTTCTATTCACCTTTTATTATTAAATCATCATATTAAAATTTCTTTTTTATTATTTTTATATTAGTTAACCTTTTTTTATATTTTATCAACAAAACTTTTCTTATCTTTTTTTTTATCTCGTTGATATTCTTTTTATTTATTTCTTTTTTAATTGTTTTCAAATGTATTTATTTTTTGCTTTTATTTAAATATACTCATTTACGAATTTTAATTTTTAGGTTTAGTTTTGAAACTTTGATGAGTATATTTAAATAAAAGCAAAAAATAAATACATTTGAAAACAATTAAAAAAAATAAATAAAAAGAATAGCAACGAGATAAAAAAAAAGATAACAAAAGTTTTGTTGATAAAATATAAAAAAAGGTTAACTAATATAAAAATAATAAAAAAGAAACTCTAATATGATGATTTAATAATAAAAGGTTAATAGAAAATAAAGAAAAACACTAGTTTGGTAAATAGTTTTCATGGAACACAAAAATGGTAAATACTTTTTCCACCAACACTAGTTTGGTAAAAAATTCCTTGTTAATGTTAGCATCAGCCAACTTCCCGAACAAAATAAGTACAGAAAAAATCATTATCTTAACTTTCTCTCATTTTCTCAAAAGATCTCTCATTTTCCCAAAAGACGGATGGATTCGAAGTAGGATA
Organism: Bidens hawaiensis; assembly: GCF_021521415.1. Lineage (NCBI taxonomy): Eukaryota > Viridiplantae > Streptophyta > Magnoliopsida > Asterales > Asteraceae > Bidens > Bidens hawaiensis. The sequence goes on along the minus strand of NW_027491800.1, from coordinate 859,364 downwards.
AATATATAAAATAAAGCTATTAATTTTAAATAAATGATACATACTAGACAAAAGATTCAAAATTGGACACACAAGAAAACCCATCTTTGTGACTGGTTTTATAGTGATAACAAGTACTAGATAACGTAAGTACAACATAACCTGTTGGATTTTTGTGGATTCCTCATGTATATCTTTCGAATCATGTATGGAACTAATTTTCAAATTAAAGTATTTTGCGTCAAAAGAAATATAAAATCCGACCAAAGAGCGAGAAGTTCTCTTCTATGAGTTCGACATTAAATCAGGCCAAATGATTTCCCTATACCGATGTTCTAAGATCTTATCGAAGTACATGATGCTAAGCAACACCACTAAAATACTAACCAATTTTTCGCTTCTTAAATTAATTAAATTTGACACACTTGATTCCTTGCTTTCATGTTAGTATGCATGCACCAATGTGGTTATATGTTCTTAAATGTTAACTAGTGGGCTCACCCACGTTGCGGCGTGGTTGGGTTGCCAACAGGTCCGTGTGTTCTATATGAAATGGTGACGAACGCAACACCTGCATAGATCTAAATTGGTGACATCCTAGATAGTGTCCATAATAGTTAAGCTAATATGTGCAACATGGCGGTGTTACATTAACAAACTGCATTTGTAGTCTTAGAAATGCTTATATCTGCTTCATAATACCAGCCTGCCCTTTCTCATCTAGTAGGGTATTTTTGGGTTTACAAAGTAAATGCAAGGACTTTTTACAAAACCTTATGAACTCATCTTCCGAACATGTAGGTCCTGCCAAAATTATAGTCTTGTATGCCTTGGATTGCGCTCGTCCCAAAAGCTTATCTAGCTATGTTTTTCACTGCATCTTTTGTTTCTTTGCTCCTGAATCTGTAGCTTAAGTAAGAAATGTTATGGTTTGTCATATGGTCTTGTTAACATCTCCATTTTTGCAGCAGTACATGTCGGTTTGCCATATGGTCTTTTTTTTTGAGTCTTCGGTTTTGCAGCAGTACCTGTTGGTTTGTCGTATGGCCTTTTTGGAATCTTCTATTTCGCAGAAGCTGCTGTCTGTTGGCTATCTGTTTTGGTGCTGGACCGTTTATGTTGTTGACAATAATTGAATGGTCTATTTTGAGAGTTATATTTATCTGCTTTGTTAGTTGTTACACCTATTACTGGAAGCATTGGAGTTGGGATGATTCTTTGGTAGGTGTAGCCTTTCGTTGTAATCATGTCGTGGCAATTGATATTTATGAGTTTGTTCATTGCTTCATCAAAAAGCGTTGCCTATATGTCTGTGGTGTCATTGGCGAGGGTGGCATTGACACAATACCTCTTGAATACGATATGTTGTTTAGAACAGATTTTAATTAGTCACTCAAATCTATCTATTTTAATAAAGTAAAATAAATGTGGACATTTGTCATGTTTTGGTTATTTCTCATAATTTTTTTTCTTTCCAAAACTAATATACCCTAATATATGTAACTAGTTTTAGAGTCCGTGTCACACACGGGATAATTCAAATTATAAAATTACATAGCGTATATGAAAAAAATGAATTACATCTATGCTTGTATCTATACAATGTGTACATAAATCGATTTTATTTATGTTACAAAATTATTTTTTTAAATGAACTTAATAAAAAAAATGCTCGTGCAAAAACGTACCCGATAATATTTCTTTCTATTGAAAAATTCATTCTCGGTGCCATATATGTATAATTGAAATACTTTTGGTTATAAACCAATTTCGGAAATAAAGCTTCTCATACGATAGTAGTTCTAACCACTCAGTCTAAATACAAAAGGAGCGTTACCTTTATTGATATATTTATCAATTTACCACTCATTAAAGGAAAGTAAAACATTAAATTGTAACAATGGATGTTTTTTAAGAGCTATGTTTTTCTGAGCTAAATCATGAAAAAGATTTTGATAAGTTTCAGAGTGCTTCTCGACTTTGTCATAATGACAACATAAAAAAATAACATGTTAACCTATCCATTTTGTGAATATTTTGTTTCATTTGAGCATAGTTTTCCATGACATGCTTCCCATACAACGTTCTGATCACCATTGAAAGAAAAATTAATGTAGACATAAATATTTCAAAATTGATAAAAGTTAGAAGCATTAATAGGCATGAGGGTGATATGTTGAAAGTGTTCGCAATCTTTTTTTACATTTTAATAGTTGAGGGAAAAATAGTCAGTTTGCCAAATCCCGAAATTTTTGATTATTTTAAAAAATGCCCTTAAAAATAAATTTGAAACCTAAATCACGTTTAAAGTTCTAACTTTCATACTTTTGACATTTTAAAGTTAACACTTTGAATCCATAACAAATTTGACAATAAATTCGTTTTGCATTCTCAAACTTCTAAAAATACTCAAAATTTTCATTTTTGACCCGTAACAAATTTTGACATAAATGTAGTTAACTTATACCAAATAATTTATTTACCAACTTTTGACCCATAATATCAAATTTAAGTTCAATAAAAAAACCCAAAACAATTTTCATTTGAGAAACATTATTTGTTGTTAATTTTTGAAATTCACCAAGTATTTTGAAATATGTAGTAAAATAATATGTTAATATTTATATTTGTAAAAATATATAGATATTATATAAATATAGTGTAAAAGAAAAATGAATAATTATTAATTTATTACATATATTAGGGTATATTAATTTTGGAGGGAAAAAATTGTGAGAATTAACCAAAACATGACAAGTGTCCACATTTATTTTACTTTATTAGAATAGGTAGATAAATCAATAATGATTTATTTTTCTTTTACACTATATTTATGTAATATCTATATATTTTTATAAATATAAATATTAACATATTATTTTACGTACTATATATTTCAAAATACTTGGTGAATTTCAAAAATCAATAACAAATCATGTTTCTCAAATGAAAATTGTTTCGGGTTTTTTTGGAACTTAAATTTGATTTTATGGGTCAATAGTTGGTAAATAAATTGTTTAGTATAAGTTAACTGCATTTAGGTTAAAATTAGTAACGGGTCAAATATGAAAATTTTGAATACTTTTAATAGTATGAGAATGCAAAATAGATTTATCGTCAAATTTGTTATGGGTTCAAAATGTTGACTTTAAAATGTCAAAAGTATGAAAGTTAGAAGTTTAAACATGATTTGGGTTTCAAATTTATTTTTAAGGGCATTTTTTTGAAATAATCCAAAGGTTCGGGATTTGACAAACTGACTATTTTTCCCTCAGCTATTAAAATATAAGAAAAGATTGCGAACACTTTCGACGAGCCACCCCCATGCCTATCAATGCTTCTAACTTTTATCAAATTTGAAATATTTATGTGAACATTAATTTTTCCTTCAATGGTGATTAGAACATTGTATGGGAAGCATGTCATGCAAAACTATGCTCAAATGAATATTCACAAAATTGAATGTGTTAACATGTTATTTTTTATGTTGTCATTATGACAAAGTCGAGAAGCCCTCTGAAACTTATCAAAATCTTTTTCATGGTGTAGCTCAGAAAAACATAACTCTTAAAGAACTTCCATTGTTACAATTTAATGTTCTACTTTCCTTTGATGGGTGGTAAATTGATAAATATATAACGCTCCTTTTGTATTTAGGCTGAGTGGTTAGAACTACTATCGTATGAGAAACTTTATTTTCGAAATTGGTTCATAACCAAAAGTCTTTCAATTATAGATATATGCACCGAGAATGAATTTTTCAATAGAAAGAAGCATTCTCGGGTATGTTTTTGCACGTACATTTTTTTTATTAAGTCCATTTAAAAAAAATCATTTTATGACATAAATAAAATCAATTTATGTACATATTTTATAGATACAAGCATAGATGTAATACATTTTTTTTCATATACGCTATGTAATTAGTTTTTTTACTTATAATTTTATAATTTAAATTATCCCGTATATGACACGAGCTTTAAAACTAGTTTAGTTATAATTGAGATTTGACCAATCGCAATTATAAGTCGTTATATCACAGCTATAGTATCTTGGGTATTTATTTTTATCATAAACTACTCACTCGATTTAATTGTTATATTTGATATCTAAAAGATCATGCTTATTATAAATAATTTTGTTGAAAAATCATATGTGTGATAAATTATGGTCATATAAAATCAGTTTATAGGCTACATAATGCGAACTTATTTGATTTATTAAATAACTAGATTTTATCTCCCGTATTACGGGGGTTGTTTTACATTATTTGTTTTTAATATTTATATATGTATATTTGGATTTCAACTTTATTTATTGTAAGAAAGTTAATAATTAATATACTTGAGGTTTGATGATTAAATGGTTCACAAATAAATTATATGTTATATTCCGGTTTAAAAGCTATCTGGATTTGGTGATACCCATTACCCGTTTATTTTCTTTATTATAAAATTGTTTCTTAATTAATAATAATATCTTTTTTAAATAAAATAGGATATTAATTTTTAGTGTATCCCTATTTTTTAGGATTTTCATATCAAATATTTAATGATCAGATTAATTTTTAAAATAATGAGATGTTATAGCCCGTTTAAGAGCTATCTGGGTCTGGTGAGACCTTTACCAGTGAATTTGGGTCAAATGCGTGAGAAACCTTCATTTACAAATAAAGCAATCTGATAGCTTGAGAGAATAGTTGTTTTACATTTTTCGTTTTTTAATATTTATGTTTTGGATTTTAATTTTCTTTATTGTAAGAAAGTTAATAATTTACTTATGATTTGATGATGAAAGAGTTTCATAAATAAATGATATGTTATAACCTGTTTAAAAGCTATCTGGATTTGGTGACCCATGACCCGCTTATGTTTTAAAATTATTTATTAATTATAAATAATATCTTTTTCTTTTTAAATTGGATATTAAATTTTAGTATATCCCAATTTTATAGGATTTTCATATCAAATAATTGGTAAGATTAATTTTTAATTTAATGAGATGTTATAACCCATTTAAGAGCTATCTGGTTTTGGTAAGACCCATACCCATGAATTTGGGTTAAATCAATTAGAGGCCTCCATTTAAAAATCAAGCAATATGGTGGCTTCCATAAAAGGAGGGAGCGACCATATCGCAACACGTAGGATTTTAGGGGTTTCGTTTATATATATTACTAGATTTTATCCCCCGTATTATAGGGGGCTGTTTTACATTATTCGTTTTTAATATTTATATATGTATATTTGGATTTTAATTTTATTTATTGTAAGAAAGTTAATAATTAATATACTTGAGGTTTGATGATAAAATAGTTTTACAAATAAATGATATGTTATAATTCGATTTAAAAGCTATCTGGGCTTGGTGATACCCATTACCCGTTTATTTTCATTATTATAAAATTGTTTCTTAATTATAAATAATATCTTTTTTTTAATAAAATAGGTTATTAATTTTTAGTATATCCCTATTTTATAGGATTTTCATATCAAATATTTTATGAGATTAACTTTTAATATAATGAGATGTTATAACCCGTTTAAGAGCTATCTGAGTTTGGTGAGACCTTTACCCGTGAATTCAGGTCAAATGCGTGAGAAACCTTCATTTACAAATAAAGCAATCTGATGGCTTGAGAGAATGGTTGTTTTACATTTTTCGTTTTTTAATATTTATTTTTTGGATTTTAATTTTCTTTATTGTAAGAAAGTAAATAATATACTTAGGGTTTGATGATGAAAGGGTTTCATAAATAAATGATATGTTATAACCCGTTTAAAAGCTATCTGGATTTGGTGACCCATGACCCGCTTATGTTTTTTACTATAAAATTGTTTATTAACTATAAATAATATCTTTTTATTTTTAAATTGGATATTAAATTTTAGTATATCCCTATTTTATAGGATTTTCATATAAAATAATTGGTAAGATTAATTTTTAATTTAATGAGATGTTATAACCCGTTTAAAAGCTATCTGGTTTTGGTAAAACCCATACCCACGAATTTGGGTTAAATCAATGAGAGGCATTCATTTAAAAATCAAGCAATCTGGTGACTTACATAAAAGGGGGGAGCGACCACATCGCGACACGTAGGATTTTAGGGTTTTCATTTATATATATTATAGATAGATAGTTTGGATAAAAGTATTAATTTTATTTTGTGGGCTTACAGAGTATTTGGAAATAAATTAAAAAAAATAATGTTGTTTAGCAAGTGACTTGTGAAAGTCTAGTTTTGAGTTAAATAATATTGTTTTAAGCAGTGAGAAAAACGACTACAGGTTGAGGTCTTACCTATCCTGGATGAGGATTTTACCAAGTAACATCAACCTTGATATTATAGCTTTCGTTTCGTTTTTAGTTTAATCGAGTCAGTACATTGAACATGTTTGTTTTGGTTTGTTTATCTGCTTTGGGCCCGTTTGGGCAGAACTTGTTTAAAGTCCGTTTGGGCGAGTATGGTCTGATGGTTTGGCAAACAAACATACTTTTAACACATTCTGGATTGTGTTGCGTGAATACAGGGTAGTTGGTAAGCATGCTATCTACAACAGTTTTAAACGGTTTTTGGATAGCCATCGCTTTACGTTTGGTTGTGTTTAAATAGGGTCGATTGTTGCAAGTGTCTGTCTGTAATCATGGCATACAATCAGTTTGTGATTCAATAAGTTCATTTTTAAAACATTTATGGTTATCGTAGTTTTGGTGTTTATTTACACGGCAAATAGGATTTCATCACTTGTTTCATTTTCAAGCGAGTAATCACACTCCCCTTTTTTACATTTTATACTTTTGGGGATAGCATGCGCACCAAATTCAAACTTACATATTTTAAGACCCCCAATACTAAATTCACAATTTAACAATTATGTGCTTATATGAATAATTGCTCGATCACTTGTTTATGCCTCAATTATGATTACACGTGCGAGTGTTTATTTATTGTTTATGGTTTGGCTTCATTAAATATAATCATACCCTCCCCCCCCCCCCCCCCTAACTATTGTGGCTATGTGCCAAATAGAATAGGGCCTCGTTTACATCCTCCTTGAAATATGGTTGTTACCTATTAGAAATGAGCCTCAGTTATTTACATTACATTTACAATGGGTGTTGCAATGTTTTATTTACACATATGAATTGTGACTTTGCCTCATTATATGCATTATCAAAACTAATGTATTGCTCACCAACATTTGTGTTGATCAATTTTGTTTTTATGCATGTTACAGGTTCATTTTATAGGTTGATTATGGAGATTTAAGACTCATCACTTAGTTTGGACTTCAGGATATACAAAATTTCAAGCATTTGTTAGCTTGTTATTTACTTTAAATGATTGTACTTTGTTATTTGGACAATTGTACTTGAAATATTGAATGAAATGAATTAATTAATTATTGTCACATAATAGTGTCATTGTGTTCATGTCCAATCAAACACCTCGCCCCGGCATGTTCCGTCGTTTTTGTTCAGGATGTGACACCAATTGTGTTGTGGTTTAAATGGGTTGCACTTATTCATTGTAAAGAGTCTCAAAGAGAAGGTGGAGGAGATACGATACCTAGCTCTGGTGAGTATACTCACGCGGAATAATTGGGTCCCGAAAAAGTTTTGTGTTCTAGCATGGCGGGTAGGTTTGGAAAGTTTACCAACATTGGTATACTAAAAGAAACATAATTTTCGAGTCGATAGCTTGTTCAAGGGGGGGGGGGAATGAAACTGTGGATCATACACTTCACTCATGTCGATGTGCGCAAGATATGTGGCAGGTTATTTCATTGTGGTGTGGGTCTTTGTCGATATATACATTTTGTACACTTGACAGTTGGATCTACACACGTATTCGGGCTTTACAAAAACAAAGAAAAAAGCATTTTATGCGGTGTGTCTTATAATGGAACATTTGGAAACTGAGAAACGAAGTGGTATTTAATGGAAAGGCAACCCATGTATCAAGTATGATGGGGAAAATAAAATCACTCAGTTCGTGAAGAACCGTTCAAAGAGGACAAGTATCACGTGGGAGAATTGGAGATGTTTTTCATTGTACTTGTGTTAGTTTGGTGATTTGGTGGTTGTAAGTCATGTTCAGAACCGGCTCAACGAGTTTTGAGGCCTAAATGGAAATGAGATTTTGTGGCACCATTATGAAAAAAAAATAGTAATAAAAATACCGCTTGCTATTAGTTTTGAACTCTTGGCATACAACCTAGCAACAGTAATTACTTTGCTCTATATCTACATATAATTTTTTTTTTAATTTGGAGGCCCCATTCAGACACAAACAAACAGCCCCTTAAAGTGTGGGTCTAAAGCTCTTGTCTAATTTCGCTAGCCCACGGGACAGCCCTAGTCATGTTTGAATACTTTGTTAATATATACAAAATTTTAGTTGGTTATTAAAAAAAATACTTTTAGATGTGTCAGTGGTTTTACATGTAATATTTAAAAAAACAAAAAATTTAAATCATAAATATAATTATCCCCTAATCGATGGCTTTACGCTAGAGTATGCGAGCACTTGTCAAACCGTTGACCCAAAGAGAGTTTTCTAAAATGACTAATCCTACCAATATTAAATTTCAAACTGTAGTATACTACCTTAACTTCAACAAATGGCAATTAAATTCAAGGGAATGAGGGGAAATGAATAAAAAAATAAAACCTTAGTTATTGAAATCAATCATGTCATCATGAGATAAAATCATGTGCTTTGTGCTTGCAGTGCTCTTTTAAATGCTTCTTAAGATGAAAGCGTCTAGTACCTTGGAGATCCCTGGCATCCAGCACCTGTAATCAAAATCACGCTTTAAAAACCATCTTTTGTAATAAAACTAGTTTTTTAGTCGGCGCATTGCGCCGGTCAAGTTAGTAAAACTCAGACGGTGGTAAAACCCGAGGGGGGGGTCGGCCCCAAGCATTGAGCTGGTAAGTCAACGCGAATTCGGTCGGTTTCGGTGACGTGCATTATTATACCATAATTAAAATCAAATATAAAACAAAAATGTATAAAAGTTGAGGTGAACCAATACGGTGGCATCAGTCGGTAAAACTCGAGTGTTGGTAAAGCCGATCGTTGTCGACCCGGAACTTAAACAAAAAAAAAATTGGCATTCGCTCGATTTTCGTTATGTTTGTACGATGACTGAACTTGCGTCGGGAAGGCTAGTTAAACTCGGACGGTGGTAAAACCCAAGTGTTGTCGGCCCCAAGCATTGAGCCGGTAAATCGACGCGAATTCGGTCGATTTCGGTGACATGTGTTATGGTACCAGAATTAAAACCAAATATAAATCAAAAAAGTATAAAAGTTGAGGTGGACCAATAGGGTGACGTCAGTCGTAAAACACGAGCGTTGATAAAAGCCGATCGTTGTCGATCCCGGAACTAAAACAAAAGAAAAACACCCAAAAAAAAATTGGCCTTCGCTCGATTTTCATTACATTCGTTACGATGACTGAACTAAAGAAACAAAAACAAACTTTGTGGACCAGTTCGGTGTCGCAAGTGGCCTAATAAGGCACTTGCGGCACCAAGCTTTAAATTTATTATATATTATAATATAATACAAACTTGATGATGAAACTAAACTCAAGAAAGATTGGGAATGGATTGTGATTAAGAATTATAATATATTATCATTTTCTACATCAGGGCTAAAAGTTCTTCAATCAATAGGAAATGAGATACTAGAGTAGTATTACATTTTCATATTTCACAATAAGCAGTGTTTACATCGAAACAGAAAGCAAACGTGCAACAAGCTGAGTCGTACCCCGTTTTGAATTGTAAAACCTAATCTTTTAAAAACTACATTGGTAGATCTTGGAGTCATGACATTAATATGCATGACTAGTTGGAATCAGCTAAGTAACTCCACAACTTCATGCGTGAAGAAACCAAAAGTATCAAATGCAAAAGGTATTAAAAACATCGTTCAATAAAAACTCACAGTTAGCATAGATCTCATTAACCTTCTTAAACACTCACCCTTCCGCACAACACCATTTACTAAAAAAGAGTTCAATAAAAAAGGCCATTTTACCCTTGCAGCCAACACGATCTAAATTGACCCGTTTGCAATAAATCACAATGGGGATTGACCCGTTAAAGATAAATAACAACACGAATAGACCCTTTTGAGATCAAATATAGCCCGAACTGTCACGAAGTTTAAAATGAGCAGCACTCTGTCACGAACTTCAAGTCTGTGTGATGTTATCTATTCAAGAACTGAAAGCAAAACAAATTCATTAACAACCATCATCTACATATCTATTTTCTTGAATAATTAACTCCATAGTGAACATGATTTTAATAATTCTTTTGGTTCATGTTGCTCTATTAACGTTTTTGGGTTGAGGCAGAATTGAGACTGCAGAGTGGGATTTGACTAAAGCTACAAACGGGTCAAGGAAGAAATGGACCAAGCTCTGTTTAAAAGGATATGTTTGCAATTTCTGGCGGCAAACAGATTGTTTCGGACCATGGGTTAAAAGCATTAAAAAGAAAAGCAAACTTACTTTCAGAATCAAGTTCATAAACACATTAAAAAGATTATATGTTACCATAGCAGACTCTTAAGCCAACTATTTGCATGAATGGTAGTTTCTGAAAGTAACCTAAGATATCATATGAAATTAGAAATAAAAAATTAGTTGACTTCATAAGTCAGCACTATTCAAAATGAAACACTTTCATATTGATGCTTTTAGACACATTTGTTTACAAATTTATAAGGTTTGTTATGTATTATTTTGTAGTTAAATTATTTTGTTTAGCGTGTTCATTCCATGATCACCTAGCTAAAAAATCCAAGAGCACACACGCGTGCCATACTTTAGTCCACTCGGTTCTTAATTAAAACACGGTGTGATATTAACAAACATAATTAAGTGGAAACAGGATCAAATACATTTTAGTTTTAACATGAAAACAGTGAGAACCAATTTACTGTTATAATTAGGTTTATTTTTATAAGTGTTTGCTGTTATTTTTTTGTTCGTATTTTCTAATTTTCGATTATGAGACGTTATAAGTATTTGCTTATTTATATTTTGTTGTTATTATTAGATTTTTTCTTTGGCTGATATAATTATTTGTTGGTATTTGCTGTTATTATTTTGTTCTTGATTTTAATTCTTTTGTTGTAATTTTTAGGTTTTTTTCTTTGTTCTTATAAATAATTGTTTATGTAAATTAGTATTGTAGTTGGTATTGTTTCTTACGTTCTCATTTTTTTTATAGATTGATATTCTTTCCTACGTTCTCATGTTAATACTAAAATGCACATGAACCTTCCCCTAATTAAGTGATCATATCAACAGACGTGACCACAAGAGACCGAGGACAAAAAATATGAAAATCATAGAATATGTGATAAAGATTTATGAGTCATGAAAAAGAATATTAAAAAAATTAGTAGACGTTAGTACTCAAAAAAATTGTATCTTGAAACTCTCCTTTGCAAGCTAGGTTGCTCTTATTTGACAAACAGTGAAAAAGAATATTAAAAGAAAACATTATCAGCATATTTTTGTTGATAATAATTAGTTATCTTAGTTTTTGTTCTTTGATTATGGTTAGTAAAAGGATCAAAAAAATATTTAAACATGTATACAAACGTTCACAATTAAGAGACGCACCGGTGCACTGATTAATGAAGCGTACGTCTGTGTCTTTTTGCCTAATTGTGTTCTAATTAAAGTTTGATTTGTTGTATGAATTGATCAGGCTGACGTTTGCCACGCCTACCAACTTCTTAAAAATGTAGGCTTGAAGGATGAACCGGGAAAGCGGTTGTGGTCAAGGTGTTCACGGCAACTTAATAAGTAGATCTCGTCAAGTTTTAAAATATATTCTTAACTTTTGGGTTATGTTTGTTAGTTTACAATCAAATAGTATTTTTGGGTCAAAAGTGTAGTAAATTTTTTTAATTTAATTAATCTGGAGAACATACTCGGACGGGTGTACAACTAGTGAAGTAAGAAACAAACCCAAAAGATACCAATTAACATTTCAAAATACAGCCATGCATACACAAATTATTCCTAGGACCTTAGTATCTCATCCAGACCTGTCTTCTGCTCATTCATGTTACTATGTTACTGAATTAATGTAGTCGTCACATTCCAGTGTTGATTTTTCTGTCCACCGGACGGGTAAAATACTAGTTTTATTAAATAAAATAAATAATATGTTATAAATGCATAGCAACATGCATATGCCTATATATTTATGCATACCACAAACATTAATGTTCTACCACGTACGTACTGATCACTTAGAATGACGCCACAAATGTTTTTCGTTTACCTCCTCGCTTTCCGCAGTGCAACACACCTCCGTATTCCGGCCAATCACCTTCACGGCCGCCCTGACCCCGGTAAAAGAAAGCACTACGTGGGCAGTGCTTGTCGCTGGATCCAACAATTTTTACGACCACAGGCACCAAGTGAAAGAAATATTATACCTTAATTTGCATTTAATTTCCGGTTTAAAGTAGGCATATGCATGCTAATTAAAGTTTGATTTGTTGTATGAATTGATCAGGCGGATGTCTGTCAAGCGTACCAAGTTCTTAAGAGTGGCAGGCTCAAAGATGACAACATCGTGGTTTTCATGTTTGATGATATAGCTGATAATCCGCGGGAAAGGCTTGATAATAAACCACCCGAACAGAACTAACGTGTACCATGGTGTACGAGCTGAACTAGCATATTGATTTCTCTAATAACTTAAAATCAGCCGGTGGTTTTCATATTAGCATATTGATTTTATTAATCTGTTTTTGGCATAATTAAGTAAACCTAAGTTTACAAAAAGAAAATAAATAAATAAAAAGAAGAAAGAAAAATCATTAATATAACATAGGTTTTGAGATTTCAATATGAGTGGCCAAAGGCGGCTAACTAAATGTGTACATATATTGTTTGATATATAGATATAGTTAATGCATTGTACTATCGTATAGCTATTGTCCCACTAGGTAAGTTTTACTCAGGTATACATATTGTTTTTTATATACGTTAGGTAACATGGCTATCCAGATAGATCTGATCGAGGCTCAAGGAGAAACTTAACGAGTCAAGAGTTTTTATAAAAGATAAATGTTTTGTATTCAATTGTCACATTTCAATCTTACGACCCCATGGGTGTAATTAACAAAAGAGATGCAGATCTTTATTCGATGTGGCTAAGGGTATAAATACTAAAAATACATGTGATACTTATTCGATATACCCTTGCTAGCATTGGATTGATCAATGTCATTTCATATTCTTTGTAGCACAAGAACTTAATAGAAGGGTCACAACATAAGGAAGAACTATAAAATCAAGGAAATAACGGCACATATGGATAGTAGTGTCGATACGATCAAAAGTTATTTAGGTAACGGACATAAAGCAGTGAGAAATGAAGGATCGGCCCTTGTGATCGATTGGGGATGTCAGAACGCAAAATCTCTCTTTTATTTAGTCATAATTTAATTTATTGACGTTAGTTATTACTTATTGAACGTTTTGACTGATTAAGGTTCGGACTTATGAGAAATATTGTGGATCATTCACCCAATATGACATGAAACATACTCGAGCATTCGCTAACTTATGTAACAATGGAGTTACTAACAGTGCCATGGATGTAGCTGCAAAGCACACATGCAGCTCGTATAAAATGGGGCGTTGGAATCCGGCTATTGTTGGTTACAGTGCTTGATCGTTACATATTTACATGCTGAAACTAGCGGTAGACCCGAAGAGTTGTTTTTGTTTTTATTTTGTAATAACGGTTACACAAGTTAGAACCAAAGCTACATCCATGCATGCATATTGAGCTTTGGTCCCAACTTGTGTAGCCATTACAAAATAAAAACGAAAATAGCTCTTCAGGTCTACCACTTGTTTCAACATGCAAATATGTAACGATCAAGCACTGTAACCGACAATAGCCGGATTTCAACGCCCCATTTTATACAAGCTGCATGTGTGCTTTGCAACTACATCCATGGCACTGCTAGTAACTCCATTGTTACATAAGTTAGCGAATACTCGAGTATGCTTCATGTCATACTGAGTCAATGATCCAAACATTTCTCATACGTCTAAACCATATTCAGCCAAAACGTTCAATAAGTTAATAACTAACATCAATAAATTAAATTATAACAAAATAAAGCAGAGATTTTGCGTTCTCACCATAGATTTGAGACATCCCCAATCGTCCACAGGGGCCGATCCTTCATTTCTCACCGATTTATGTCCGTTACCTAAATAACCTTTGATCGTATCGACACTACTATCCAAATGTGCCCTATGTGCCGTTATTTCCTTGACTTTCTTGGATAGTTCTTCCTTTTGTTGTGACCATTCTGTTAATTTCTTGTGCTACAAAGAATATGAAATGACATTGATCAATCAAATGCTAGAAAGGGTATATCGAATAAGTATCACATGTATTTTGAGTATTTGAGTATTTATACCCTTAGCCACATCGAATAAAGATCCGCATCTCTTTCGTTAATTACACCCATGGGGTCGGAAGATTGAAATGTGACAATTGAATACAAAACATATATCTTTTATAAAAACTCTTGACTCGTTAAGTTTCTCCTTGAGCACTCGATCAGATCTATCCGGATAGCCATGTTACCTAACATACATAAAAAAGCAATATGTATACATGAGTAAAACTTACTTACTTAGTAAGACAACTTACTTGCTTAGTAAGACAACAGCTATACGATAGTACAATGCCTTAACTATATCTATATGTCAAACAATATATATACACATTTAGTTAGCCGCCTACGGCCACTCATGTTGAAATCTCAAAACGTATGTTATAATTAATGATTTTTCTTTCTTCTTCTTTTTATTTATTTATTTTCTTTTTGTAAACTCAGGTTTACTTAATTATGCCAAAAACAGATTAATAAAATCAATATGCTAATATGAAAACCACTGGCTGATTTTAAGTTATTAGGGAAATCAATCTGCTAGTTCAGCTCGTACCTTGGGTACACCACGGTACATGTCAGTTCTGTTCGGGTGGTTTATTATCAAGCCTTTCCCGAGGATTAAGCGGATTATCAGCTATATCATCAAACATGGAAACCACGATGTTTTCATCTTTGAGCCCGCCACTCTTGAGAACTTGGTGTGCATGACAGTCATCGGCCTGATCAATTCATACAACAAATCAAACTTTAATTAGCACGCATATGCCTACTTTAGAACGGAAATTAAATGTAAATTAAGGTATAATATTTCTTTCGCCTGGTGCCTGTAGTTGTAAAAATTGTTGGATCCAGCGACAAGCACTGCCCACGTAGTGCTTTCTTTTACTGGGGTTAGGGCGGCCGTGAAGGTGTTTGGCCAGAACACGGAGGTGTGCTGCACCGCGGACAAGGCGAGGAGGAAAACGAATATTATTAAGTTGACGAGATCTACTTAATAAGTTGCTGCGAACACCTTGACCACAGCTGCTTTCCCTGTTCATCTTGTGGACCTAGATCATGGCATTAGCTAATGAGTTTTGTGTAACCATGTTCTCAGCATCAACGGTCAAGATCAACCCTCAGTCCCATTACCTACAACAAATTGAAGTAAACAAAGCAATTAGATGATTATTTAAACCGGCTTTTAATGCGAACAATATTTAAGGAATAATTACACCTAATATGGTACTTCCTGGGTGTTCGTATTGCCGGTTAGTTCTTGTAAACTAAAGCACATGTGGAAGTGAGTACACGTTCTGGTAGCTTTGAAATCTTTTCCCCTTCATCATCATTTGAAAACATTTTAACCTTCACTGAAATTTGGGCATAATGTCCTCCATGATGCTTGAGCATCTACGAAATAGTCAATCATTAAACTTCCCCTCAATAATTAAATTAACTGCTATTTACTTATTAATGGCATCTTGGCCCTTCTACGATATGCAAACATATGCCTCAAAGTTAAAGCATGTCCTAAAAGCAAAGGTAGAAATTAGTTACTAATAGGTGAAACAATTTATTTTAATAAGTCACTTCTCAATGAGTAAAGTTTCCACAATTTTTGTTGTCTTTCTTCGGAATTTTATAATCATTGGTGCATTCGCACACACGTAACTTGCACCTAAACAGCCAACACACGAATACGGTAACTGGCACTTAACACGTGCAACCAGCGCTTGAACGCGTGTAACCGGGCCCGGTTACACAAGCGGAGCAGGTTAAGCGGTTAAGGAGAGAAAGGAAAGGAAAGAAGGAAGAATACTTGTGTTTCAGATATTTATCATTGTGTTCCTGAGTTTCATTTAACAAGAGAAAAGAAAGGAAAATGTGTGTTTTTAATTCGTGCTCCCGAGTTCAATGAAAAGAAAGGATATTAAACATTTTGTGTGTTCCCGAGATGGAAGGAAAAGAAAAGAAACTTGCATTTTTACTAGTATACCCTTAAGAGAAATTAAAAATGTATCATCATTTTGTGTGTTCACTACGACCATAATTGGTTCCTTACATGCTCTATAATTAATAATATATCATCATTTAACAAAACTAGACAAATCAGCTTGATCATATCAGTATATCAATACATTACCTTTACCAAGTTCTTGTGTTGTACTTTAGACAACATTGCAACTTCTCTCACAAATCAGCCCTCAATCTTCGCAATGTTATCCAGTGTACCGCCTTTGTTCACAATCTTAATTGCAGCATTCTTGTTTCTTCACCTGAAAAAAATGCACAAAATCAACAAAAACATCAAATTCAGCTTTAATAGCCTGCTAAACAAATGCAATTTCAGTAACTTAGCAAGCAGATGTATCAAATTCAAGAACATGATATTCAAACACCCAGTTAATATTAAAAAGGTTGATAAAGTGAACAACTTACTTGCCCTCATAGACCTTAGCATGTGCACCTTCCCCGATATTTGGACCGACAAAAAGAAGCTTTGGATCAATCAACCACTTGGGTTCCAAATTAAACTCACCTCCAGAATGAAACCCATTTCCAGATCCCATTTTACTGCAAAACCTCTTTGAGGCTTTTTCACAAACACCTGGCAGGCAATATTTTCAAAACAGTATTTTGACCCGCAGAAGAAGGATCAAAAACGTGTTTCAGCTTCCAATGAGGAGGAGAATCATAATCAGCTGAAGTGAAGATCACAGACGCAATTAAAAAGTTGAGTTGAAATGAAAGTTAGCCGGATGGATGCATTCAATCAAGATTATTATATTATTAGGATCTGCGGATATTAAAATGAAAGCAAAGTGTTGGAACTAAAAGTAATGAATACCTGATTAAAGGAGAACTTAAATGGCGCTGAGAAGAACGAATGGACGGCAGGTTAGGTGATAATCAATGGACATAGTACGGTGATGATCGAGATGAAGATATGATTGATAGAAGAAAAGAAAGGAAAGGAAAAAGAAATAGTAAAATTAGTAATGAACAGGGAGGAAAGAAAGTTGGGGAGAAAGGAAAAAGGAGAGAAAAGAAAGGAAAGTGGTAACCTTTCTCTCCATAATAAGTATACACATGGTAACCTATTATTATTATTATTATTATTAATGTATTCTGTTTAAATGTGTTGTTGGGATGTGGTCTCAAATCAAAATATCCGCTAGCATGAATGTATTTGGTTATCTCACACTATCGGTTTAATTTCTGAACCGGCGTCGCACTATCACAATCGGTATGGTATCGCCAGGTTGGTGTACGTCTTTCACTCATTTATTGTTTATGTATTCTGGGTACAACAGCAATCTTGGAGTTGCATATATTCAGAATAAAGTATAGTTGTGTGTCGGTTGAATATTATTACGTACTTTGATTCTCTCTTTTTTTTTTCTGTTGTATTTTACATATGTGTCTATGTTTACTAAATATATATTTTTTATTGTTTTAAAATTACAACAAATTTCATTTTATCTTTTGGTTTTACATGGACGCCAGTGAAAAGTAACAACCTATTTAAAAAAATATAAGGCTCTACGCGTTACCCATTTCCTTTTTTGTGAAGTCTTCTCGAAGGCTTGCTCCTAATTCCCTAAATGTAGAACATAACAACTTTTGCACTCCAACTTCGTAACAACTCATAACTCAATATAATATTTTTGTATAATTTTGAATTATAAAGGACATTTGAGACCGTGTTAATGATTCTTTGATTTTTAAATGTAGATAGGATATGTTAATTATTATTATAATTGTTGTTGTTATATAGGCAAAACGTGTGTTTGTGGTGAACTACTATTATTAGTTATATTACCTTTAATAGTATTATTTTTCATTTATTTTTATGTTTGGCTATTTATAACAATTGTAGATTTTAATGGCTAATTCCATTTTAAATTTTCAATCATTAGTGATGACAATTGAAAAAAATTTGTTTATTCGAGATATAATTGATAAATCTCTAAATACTTTATATTACTAAAATAAGGTATTACATATAATAATAAAAATTGAAAAGTAAATCTCTATACATACAAATACTAGGTTATAAGCCCGTGTATTACACGGGTATGGGAAATTAAATATTATTCATTATCTTATTATATGATTTTGGTTCTTCAAGTTGCAATAATCATATGCAAAAAATATATCAAAACTTTTGAAAAATCATAAGAGTTAAAAAATATAAACAAACTGCTTCTAAGTATAATGTTGTGTTAGTTTCAACATATTTTGCTGCTGAACTAACAAATGCAAGAGTTTTTATCGGTAAAAAAATTACCAAATGATTCAAATTAAGAGTTTAATAATATTAAATTATTAACCATCCATAACCAACAAAAAAAAAAACTTGTGTGGCTTACTTCATGTCTTTTTATTTTAATTCATGCATTAGATTATAAAATTAGAAGCACGTGCAACTGCATATTTAGTAATATCAACAAAGAAAATGTAATACTAATAAAGTTATATATGCATTCTATCACAATTTTTTTTTTGTTTCAAATATGACATCTTACTAAACGTTTAATTTTAAATAATCTCGACACATGTTACTCAACTCCAACATACAAGAAACTAAACAGTTATAGTAAGCTTTATATTTGTGTGTAAAAGTAAAAACAAAAATGTGTAACAAAAATATGTTTCAAACCAAAAGTAATATTTTTCTTAAAATGGCAAGTTTTGACCCTAACTTGTATCGACAAAACCGGTTATTATGCATTGCAACCCGTCCGTTTTGCCAGTTATAAGAGAACACAAGTAGCAAATTTGACCTGTTTACTTAAAGGGTCGAATACATGTTGAACTTGCCCCAAATGTTCCCAAGTCATACTAAAAGTGGGTCTGTTTCAAGTAAACCTTGTTGTGACCCATTACGTAAATCAGACTAAAAACACTGTTGGAAAGGTTTTATTTACAACAAACAATTATCTCACTGAAAACCAAACTATCATTCCTCCTATATATTAAACAATTTTGAGATTCCCGTATAGAAGAAGAATGCAAACAAATCATAATTATAAACAACCAACTTAAAAGAAACAAATTATTATTTTGAACACTGCTCATGATTTTACTTCTGAAAATGATTTTGTATTAAATCGATTTGCAACACCCATAATTACAACCATTTTTTTATCATTTACAGTAGTCAAGTATACTTTATGGCCTTAACTTGCAAGATTTGAAATAAAAAAAGTGAATGCTGTGCCTATAACTAACAACACAATGTCTTGCTTCATGAAAACAAATGGATATAAACATATTATCAAGTAAACAAAACTCACCACGAGACCACTCTATTTTAGGGATCAAAACAACTCATTTTCTATATCAGCTTGGCCCGAAACTCTAGTTGATGCAAGTTTATGACAATGAATAAACATAATGAATTTCACATCAGTTAACATATGAAAAAAAATGCACATAATTATTAGATATGAAAGAAACAGTACTTACATGCACCATGATCAATCTACTATTCTCCGTGAGTGCTAAATTATGTCACTTAAGCAAAAGTTATTAATACATATAAAAAAATTTATTATATAGAATTAATAGTAAAATATAATCAAATGAGATGAACCATTTTTGTATTACTCAGACTACAAACGAATCGTGGCACCTTTTGAACCAATCACTAATAAACTAAAGGCATACAACACAAATTTACACACACTAAAATGAGTTTCAGAAGTTCTACATACGTTCTTTTATTTCTTTTTCTTTTTACTTTATTTACTACTAAAAAATTATAGATATATCATTAATATGGAAGGTTTAAAATATTTATTAATTATTTTAATTAGATAGTTATAACTTTTAAAATTAAATAATAATAATGCCACTTGGTAAAAAATGAAACAATTAGGTGCCATATGACACAACAATGATTTTTATTTATTATAATAGTAGAACTTGCAAAGTTAGTATTTGTATTTTAACAAACACATTTCATCTAACAGGCTTCCTTTTTTGACATGTAAAATACATTTTCATTTATTTTGGTCCACCGGAATGCTTTAAGCGATACATGCAATAAATAGGTTCTTATTAATAGCATATTGATTAGTTTGCTTGTAAACTCAGTTTTTACCTTTTGTTTCACAAAAGATTTCTTTCAAATTAAAATTAATTTTACTTTTTCTCTTTTATGAGTCCGCAAATATTGAATTATAGTTTTTTTTAACAGCTAAACTTTTTTTTCCACACCGTTCAATTCTGGTCTCAAATGAGACCATAACTATGTTTTAAGCCATACACATTTACCACTAAACCAAATTAATTTATTAAATATTTAAATTTGTTTTTGTTTATTTTATAATAAGACAATCATTTTTATAAAAGATGATCAGAATCCAAACTTTTGATTTCGTGATAAGTAATAATGCTCATAAATGTCAAAAAAAAATATCACAAACATTCGTTATAATAGTACTATCGAATAATGTATCATTAGGCTACAAGGTTTTCAAGAAAGATGTTGAGGTTACGCTAATTAGACTCTACAACTATTGCTCTCGCGGTTAAGGTTTAGACCTCCGAACAACTTATGTGCATAAACTTAAATTCATTATTGAATTACTTGAGCAAATTGTTATTATTACATGCATATACATAGCAAATTGTTATCTGGGACGAGGCTCCAATAACACATAAACATGCTTTTGAAGCCTTTGGATAAAACTTTAAAAGGCGTTTTGAAAGGTGATTCAGGGTACGTACACTTTTGAAGATTTTTTTGAAGGAAAGTAATTATTTTCGGGAATGATTTTAGACAGATTTTACCAGTGATATAAAACGGATTCTGAAGTGGCATTGTGAATGCTTCACTAAGTTCCTCTCACATTGATCAAAATGCAAGGTTTTAGCTTTAAAAAAACCATGAGGGTGACAATTGGATGTTATATATATCTTCTTTTTCTTTTCTTTTCTTTTTTCTTTTTTAATTTTCTTTATGGATAGGCCAGAATACCATTACAACAAAATTGTAAAAGTTGTTGATATCAATACTCCAAAAAACAAAAAGTCAAACAAAAGAAAGAGTACATATCTGGCTTGTAATTAAAGTGAAGGTGAAATGTGGTCCAATTATTGCTGACCAACTAGCCAAAAACTATTGAATTTGTATTTAACTAGAATAGTGAAATAAGAAAATTTTGTTTATTTCTGATTAAAAGACTGTTGATACTTCACTCTTTCTTGTTTTTGCTTCTTTTAATATCTATCCGTAAATAGTTACTGATACTTCTTGGGGTTTTCTTTGTGCAAATTTGTCGTATAAGAAGAGATTTCCCTTCCTGTGTGATTTGAAAACTAAAGATGACAAGCACCATGTGCCTTTAGAACTGATTATTAATTTGTAAAAATTTTTAGCATCAACCATCTACACTAGTTTTATACCCGTACGTCTGGAGGTACGGGACAAATATTTATTACTTGTATTTAACAAAAACATTTAAAAAAAACATCAAAATTAAGCATCGTATGCCACAACTTATTATAACTATACATCTCATCATTTTCTAAAGATTTCTACTACTAGATAATTAGTTAAAAAGCTTCAAGCATGCATGTATATATATACAACGTAGATTATTATGAAATACTATATCTTATTATCCCAAGACAAAGCCCATAATAGCCTTTCTAAAAGAATGTAAAAAACCAAGCCCCATAGGCCATAGCGTACACCCTTTGTCTTCGCATGTATTCAACTATGGTGAAATTGTCGTGTTATCACAAGCATCTGACTGCAACACATGAAAGACACATAAAAAAAAATGACATGTCAATTAATCAATGCTACAACTTGCAAACAATTGCCTGGATTTTCTTTTTCATAAAGAAAATAAATAAAAATAAAAATTAGATTCATATTCCTAAATGCACTTCCATGCTATGCAAAAAAATTAAGAAACAAAGAATCACTCCGATTCAAACATGATGTGTGTTTCTTACCTTTATAGGTGGTGTGACCATATGTATCTTTCCCTTCAAGGGTCTTGTTAGAAAATATTGTCTCTTTTTTCATCCAATTTGATTGGTGAATTTTAGCCTTTTAGGTACACTTTATCTTATATTAACTATATGCTATAAATGCATTGATGGTATTGTAAACTATGATTCATTGATGTGGTTTTATTATCACACGGGTTAAGATAAAAACGAGTTAAAAGTTAAAACGATAAATTAAAGTTTAAGCTCCCATCCACTATTTTAGTAGCCAGCGTAACCTTCTTTAAGTCATGTTCCAAAGATGTAACAAAACTCTGTGGAAACTAATTTGATTAAATACTTTTTGAGATCAACATTTAGTCATCAATTTGTGTTGTTTTCTTTTCTTTTGACTAAAGTGGACTTGATAGGCAATAATGGATTATTAAGCACGTGCACTCAAAGTGACCAAGGTCACAAAGCAACAATATTTATATTTTTTGGAGGGCACACACACACAATTGGGACAGATCGCATAAGAGAGGTTGTGACTGCTGATTTTGGAGTTTGACGGCTTGGTAGAGAGCAAGTGTACGAGTGGCAATGGGTTGGACGGGTTTAGATATTCTCAAATCCATACCTGGTTAGTAAAGTTCATCCCAAACCCGCCAATTAATTACCTGTCGGGTATTCCTAACCGAAAACTCGTCGGGTACTTGTCGGATTTTGATAATTTATAACTAGTTAATTACATTGGGTAAGTAACTATTGATCAATTACAAAACGGGTAGGGGTCCTAAAAGAACCATTGGCAAATTAAAAACTTTGAGAACTATTTTAAACTACTAAAAAAACCCTCTAAAAAAATATTTAAAAAATTATAAAACAAAAAAAAGGCGAAAATTTTTAAAAAGTAAAAAAACCAAAATTCTTATATTTCATTCCAGTTTCATTAAAATAAAAAATGAACCTTTTTCTTTCTTTTTAATTCGTATTATACCTATATACATATATATACTTTCATTTAATCTCTAGTTACGTAATGTACACATATGTACATTATCATTTACCTTAAATTATACATGTGTGTATAGGAAAAAACATGTGCGTACATATTATACATATATGTATAATAAAAAAAACGATTTATTTTTCTTTTTAATTCGTATTATACCTATACACATATGCATACTTTCATTTAATCTCTAGTTACGTAATGTACACATATGTACATTATCATTTACCTTAAATTATACATAAAGTGTATAGGAAAAAGACATGTATGTACATATATGTACATATTATACATATATGTATAATTTAGCTAAACCGAGAATTTTTTTTACGTTTTTTTTAGAAACCTGGATGATAAATAAGAACTTTGGTTTTTTTAGTTTTTTTTTTTTGCGTTTTTTTTTTGTTTTATGATTTTTTTTTTATTTTTGGGTTTTTTTGTGGTCCAAAATGGTTCTCATAGTTCTCAATTTCCAAAAAGTTCTCACATGATCCTGATCCATTACAAAACATCTACATCTAGATATCTATATCTTTATATATTAAAACAAGATTTCTTTATATAAATTAAATAGCATGCAGTCTCATAACTTTTTGCTAATAAATGATTTAAAATTAAATTAAATTATTTTTTTTCTATAAATAACATGTATTCTTATAATTTGTGATAATATAATAATTCAAAATTAAATTAAATTGCATTCAACTTAAACAATTTCTCCTTAATATAATAAATCAAAATTAAATTAAAATAATTACCCTCATCGGTTCGATCGATTTCACATACATTTCACACTAATTTCAGGCAAAACCCTAATCTTCATGAAAATACTATTTTCGTTGTTTTTAATATTCTGTTTCTCTCCATCGAAACATCAACAATCATCGTCTGTTCCTTCTTCACAATAGGTATTTTCAATTGTCACAAACCCGTTTTCTAATTCGATGAGTAAGCTTCAACTGATAATGTAACTTTCTAATTCGATGATTTTGGATTTAAATTTTTATCTGAATTTGGTCAATTGCTGTAATCATTGCTGCTTATAAGGAATTAGCCATTTGGAATATCTAGGGTTAAAGGGCGACAACATCGACAAGTGTTCTACGCAATTCGATGTAAGTTTAAAATTTTGATTCGATTCATTAGGTGAACACCGCTGCGCCCCTTAGTTTTGAGCTTAGTTTTAGGTTGGTTCGTTATGATTTATGATTCCTACCAGCCTGCAATTATGTCACACCCCAACCTAATGCAGAAATGTCAAGCCGTGATCCGATTGCTCACAGCTCGAAGATACTATCATAATATAAAAGTGACAATATCTATTTAATTATTTTATTTCAAATATACACACAAATTTACAAACATTACAAAACAATTCAAATAAATTATTATAAACATGATTTAACGATTGTCCTCATTATAACCTATGCTAAATATCTATACTTCAGTTCAAGCAAATTGCATATGTGTAGAAAACAGAGTTTGTCAACATAAAGTTGAGTGAGAATATCATCAGTTTTGCATGTCAATAAAAGTAAGCATAACGTAGTAAGTGCGGTAAATATAATCATACCATAAACAAGTATATAGACCGTTGCCAAGCGAATCGGGCATTGGTCAATAGCATGAGCACCAAATACATGGGAATACGGTGGACCTCTCCGAATATACGAATGAATGAATATTAACACAAGTAAGCATGTAGTACGTATATTTGATTAAGTCACTCACAATTACACGTATGCATTTGTTTGAATATATATATATAGTACGAAATACGGATAGGTACGCATATGTCCCCAAAAAGTTTAGAAAAGTTGGTAAAATAGGGGAATGATAACCTCACCTTAGATTAAAGACAAACGAATATAAATATGAATAAGCGAGCTAACGAATAAGCGAGTCGTCCACTACACGTCAAACGATATAAGCAATTCAGAATCTAAGACTTTAGGATATGATAATATAAGTAAAAACGAACTCGTTTCCGCTGGAATCAATCCAAACAGACGTTTAGAATTCAAGTTATATTTGTTTTAAGATTTAAGCGAGCTGGTACTGACCAGAATCTGAACAGCGAGTCGGAAGTCGGATTTTGGTCAATAGCCTTAAATTTCTTTACGAGAATAAAAGTCTTCTGGACCGAACGTTGAATCCGACCAGAAGTATGAGAAAACGTAAAGTCAAACTAGTTGACTATTTTGCCCTTTAACGAGTTTTAAATGAATTGACCAGTCAACACCCTTCAACCACTGAATTGATTAAAGGTTATTGACTAGGGAATATATATGAACGATTCATGTGTTTACAACTTACCCGAAAAGTGAAAGAATCAACAGATACGATGAGTCAAAGGTCCATATGCATGCAAAGTCAAACGAACAAGCTTGTATCTTCAACAAATAAGCAAAAACCGAAGGGTTTGGTGATGAACAGAGATAGGTGACGGCTGAGATTAATGAATTAGGGTCTGAGGAAGTTTATGGCAGAGATTATGAGGCTTGTTTATATAAGAATAGCAAAAACATATTTGGAAGATTTACTCGTTTAAGTAACCGAATATATAATTAATGACTAAATCATTGAAATAAGCTGTAGATTTCGTTCTTGATCAAGGGGTTATGTATATGGACATGTATTTTAGTTATATTAGTTTTCTTGAGGCTTAATTCACTCGATTATGCCCTAAAATAAACGATTTCGGGCAAAAATCGAACTAGGAAAGGAAATAAACTTAAACGATCTGATCAGCTACCCCATAGCGCCACGTTGTGGGCCTAGGCCACCCCACCACGAGGTGCTCCGGCCAAAATGAGAGGAAGTTTCAAATTTGATGTAAGGCCAAAATGTGACTTGCAATATCAAAGTACGAAACCGGTTATATATTTATGGTCAAGATAATATTTAATGTCGGCGAGCAAAACCGGACACGAGACGAGAACTTCGACACGTGTTTAAATTCAACGGGAAAGCTTATAGATTATGTTTTTGTTTGGCTATAAATAGAGCCTTATGTTGTTAGTTTTAGTGTGTGTTTTCCATGGTGTAAATCATCCACCCAAGGGGAGCTCACCTTGGGTGGGTCGGTTCGTTTCTTAACATATCAAATCTTTAACCGACAACGAGATCGCTCATTTATTTTATCTTTATATTATTTATGTTCGGTCGTTTGATTTACCGCACCCATCTCGAGCGCTTATCATGAACAAAGCCGTTCGTTGTCGGATCCGGTTTCGGAACCTACAAGTGCTATCAGAGCTTTCGACTCAACTTTTTGTGGTTTTCGGGTCAAAATTTTCGGGTTTTGATCTTGGTTTTTGTTTGATTTGAGTTTGTTTTTCGTGTTACTCACTATTTTTGGAGTATTTTAGAGCTTAGATCTTCAAAAAAAAAATCAAAAAAAAGGGTGTGGTGTTGAAGGGATAGGAAGCAAACCAGGGTTAATAGGTGCTGGTGATGGGCTATACTCAGCTCCGGTTCAGATGTACAGTAGCTTTGGTGTTATGAATAAAAAAGAAAAAGAAGGATAATATTTAGAAAAGAAAAGGATATTATAGACTTCAATATTACTTATGTTCTCAAGATGAATGCAGTGAAAGTTTGGAATAAAAAAAACCCTACAATTTCGCATCGCATTCCAAAAAATGCATCCTTACAATTTCGCATCGCATTCCAAAAATCGCATCGCATCAGTCTCCTCTTCCAAAAATTTCGCATACCTTCCATTCCAATTTCGCATCCATCTGCATCTTCCATTCCAATCGCCTCTAACATTCCAAAACTGATCGCATCCACCTTTCCGACCCGTTTCGCATCTCGCATCAAATATCCGTTTCGCATAACAAAAAAACAGCTGGATCCCATAAACTTCAATTATTAAAAGCAAGCATTGATAGAAGATCCCCAAATAGCTTTCTTTCATTTTATTAACTTTTATTTATCATTATTATTATTAGTCTAGTCAAGTTTCGCGTCGAGTTAAGTTTCAAGTTGAGTCTTTCAAGTCAAGTTTCGAGTTGAGTCGAGTCGAGTTTTTCGAGTCAAGTTTTTTGAGTCGAGTCGAGTTTTTCAAGTCAAATTTTTTTGAGTCGAGTCATGTTTTGAGTTTTCGAGTCGTTTTCTAGTCGAGTTTTTGAATTGAGTCACTTGAGTCGAGTCGGTCGGGTCAAGTCGAATTAAAAAAAATGTCTTACGATCCTAAGCTTGAAGGAAATCTGGATATGGGAGAAAGCTGAAAGGAAATATTAAAAAGAGAATTCGACATGTTTACACATACTAAATGAGAATCGGTTGCCTCTCTCATCAACAGATTTGAGTCGCTCGTCACCAAAATGGGTAGTGCCGGTATCATCAATGGTTTGTTTGAGATCAACATAAAGTTGTTGAATTCACTACCTTACACATGGAACATCAATGTGGTTACCATCAAAAGAACCACAAACCTGTATACCATAACACTCTCAGAGTTGGCTTCTACCATCAAGTCTTTTGAAATAATGGAAGATAAGCTCCAAATGAACAATCAGTCCAAAGAAAATAAAGTTGGGACAAGTAATAAAGTTGGGACAAGAGCTGCAGGTGAAAGCAGTCATGCATATCTTATCATTCCCGACACATCACCTTGCGATGAGGTAAACCACAACTTATGCACGCATGCTTGCATTAACAAGGTTACATATTATAGATATCATCAAAATGAAGTGTTGAAAGAAAATGCAAAACTTCGTGAATTAAATGTTGAGTATGTAAAAGCCGACAAGATCTACGTTGAAAAGATTAAAACTCACCATGATTATGTAGCAAATCTTAGACTAAAAATTTTTCAAGCTAAACATGAAGTAATATATTATAAAAACATAATTTCTGAATTAAAAGATGAAATTGAAAGATTGAAACTTGATGCTTCTGATAGAAAGAAAGAAGAGAAGTTAGTCGAAAGATTTGAAACATCATCTGAGCAATTAGATGATCTTATTGGAGCCCAGAGAAGTACTAAAGTAAAAGCGGGGCTGGGGTACGATTATACTAATGTACCTTCACCTTTGAATAATAACTACACCAGTTTGCCCCACTTTAGCTATAATACTTCTCCCGAGAAAGAAATGTCATATGGGGTTGGTAGAATACCAAAACCAGTGAAATTTGTTATTGCGGGTGTCACAAACTGCTGCTCCAGTCCCATC
This sequence comes from Bidens hawaiensis, assembly GCF_021521415.1. Classification (NCBI taxonomy): domain Eukaryota; kingdom Viridiplantae; phylum Streptophyta; class Magnoliopsida; order Asterales; family Asteraceae; genus Bidens; species Bidens hawaiensis. The sequence continues at coordinate 830,783 of NW_027491800.1, read as the reverse complement.
ATCTGATAAAGCTAAAATCAATGTATCTTTGAAGCTGGTTGTGTAGAAGAAAGTGGGGTCGGTGGAACGAACACGAGTTGTGATTATGAAACCGTTTGTAATGAAACTTTTGTTGAAAAATGTGTCAATGAAAGTAGGCCTGTTGAGGTGAACATATCAAGTTGTGAGACTGAGGATAATTCAAGTAAAAGCAAAGTTTTTTAAAATGAAAAGGCAAGTACTTCGTGTAAATATGTTCCACCAAATAAACGATTATTTTCTCAAACAACCAATCAATTTAGAAATCCTCAGCCATACAACTTCTATGATAACAACTACTATGGTCATTATCAACAAAATTTTGTTGATCCATATTACACAAATGTGTTTTATAATCATGTTCCTTTCCAAGGATCACCTTTCCCACCACACCAACCACATTATAGTTCAGACGAGTTCTATGGCACTCCTAGGAGAAAGTGCTGTTTTGTGTGTGGTCACTCTTCTCACCTTGCAAAACATTGCAAGCACTGGTTCAAGAAACAAATTGATATTCAAAGGCAGCTTAGTCAGTCCCAAAAAGGAGCTTTTAGTAGCCCTGATTCAAGGACTGATCAAGCTGATAGTGAACCTAGTGAAATAGATGTGAGATCCAAAGTAAATAAAGTAAAACACAAAAATAAACCTTTTTGGAAATCCAAGAAGGATAAAATCAAAAAGGATCCTAAGACTACAAAGTCTGAGGATTCACCAAAAATAGTTTTAAAAGCAAGAAAAGAGAGGTCCAAAATTGCCAAAACCAAGGAACAAGTTTTTGCTTGGATTCCTAAGGACTGCTCTTCATCAAGTGAGGCTCCAACAAGAAATAAATGGTTTTCAGAAAATAAAATCAAGTTTGGTCGATTTATGGTTGACCTTCCCGGGACAAAAGTATCCCAGGAACCCATGTATATTTAAACGCTTAGGGCATGCAGGGTCAATCAAGGAGGACTATCAATAGTATTAGGTACTTAGATAGTGATTGCACCCGACATATGATGGGAGACGAACCCTTGCTATTTGATGATAAACCATTCGATGGCTGATTCGAGTCTTTCATAAGCGACATGGGAGGACAAACTTCAAGGAAGGGAAGCCTTGTTCAATGGTTCAACAACAACTTTTCGAGCGTTTCTCAAACTAACCTCGTCCAACTACTTCTCTCAAGTGATGGATCCAGCATCATCTGCTGGATCTTGGTTTGAATCTCTTCAACTTTGTTATACAATGTGATAATGCATGCTTAAGATAATCCAACTGACAACAACTTGCTGACCTTTTCACTAAAGCCATCGATTATATCCGATTTGAATTTCTGGTCATATCATTCGGCATGATCAATTTTGATTAAAACAACGTATCTATCTTTTTGTATATTAAATTGTAAATATTTTTAAAATATGTCACAATTTTAGAGGGGGAAAATTGAGTTATTTATAACTCACCAAAAAGATTTTCAATTCATCTTAAGAAAAACAAAAACAAATCATTTGATTTACCAAAAAGATTGTATATTACTTTTAAGAAAATCTAAAAGGAATTGTCCCGTTTAGAGGGAGCTCCTGCTTAAAGGGAGTCGGATAATTAAAATTTTCAAAAAGTTTGAGAAATTGGTCCGACCCTGTGGAAAATGATAGTACATTGGTATGCAATGATCTTAGCGCATGAAAAGTGTAGATCAAAAGTCTACAAAATCATTCATTGATGTGTAGGTAGGCTTGACAAACAAGTAAGTGTCAGGTGATATAAACCTAAATTCCTACCGATACTAGTGGATATACGATTATGAAGCGGTTGCATAATTCCGTGAAGTCATATTCATGAAGGCAGAAATGTAATCAAACATGTCATACCCAAACCTCTCTTTACCTGATCACAGTTGTCTTATGAAATCCATGTCAATTTTTAATGTTCATTGAGTCAAGAAAAGAAAAGAAAACAAAAAGAGTCAAGAAAAGAAAAAGAAAAACAGAAAAGAAAAAAAATCAAGAAAAAGAGTCGAAAAAGAGTCAATTTAAGGATTTTAACTTCTGCTTTATTTCTTCATTTATTTTGATTCAATACTTGGACTTTCTCTATTTGTAGTCATACAAGACCTAATTGCTAAGGCCCTGAATCTTCTGCTTTCTTTTAATCTTTCTAGATTGAGTCAAGTGTGCAAAAATAAAGCACAATGTGTCAAGTTTGTTAATAAGAGTGCTGTGATCAAATAAGAAAGGTTTAAGTAAAGTTGAGGTGATATGTTAACACAAAGTAAGCCCGAGATATGATGGAATCAGTAACATGTCTGATTAAGTGGGGATCACATAAGCACCGTGCCTAATTGTACCTTAAATGTATCACTTTGGCATCAAAACACTTGTCAAGCTAAACAAACGGACAATATCTACAGTCGGTGATGAGTTTGTGACATAATAATATCAAAATGGAAACGCGATCTAGAGCTTTGCAAATCAATATGATTCCATGTTGTGATCTTTCTCACAAAAATATTAAAATCATTAGAAAATTTTGTAAATATTATTGATATGTAATATTAATTTCATCTTTACTCTTACCTTATTTTTGTTTTTGTTTTATTTTAGTTTCAACTTCAAAATATTATGTATATATTTTCGTTATTTTCAAATATATGAAAATGCCACAAAGATTTTAAGCTTTTATTATGTTCGTACATATTTTATTAAACCTTGTTTATTCAAAATCATGTGTTTTGTTGTCAAGGTCGTTCATGTAAAGTTTGTTGGAAACCTGGGACTTAAACAAATTACTTACAAGTTGAGAGACTGAAATTGGGAGGGCCTGTGAACGAATTCTTCTTTGACCCTCGAGAGAGTCTGTGAACAAATCTTATTCGTTCTAAGTTTTGTGCAGGTGTACATGGATAGGTAGATCAAGATCAAGTCTGCTTGGAGTTGCAGATGTTGAAGCACTTAAAAGAAAACGAGAACGTGAAAGTTGGTGGTTGAAGCTAAAAATGAACTGATTGCATCTTAAGACAAGGAATGAAATCGGTCGGCTCAAGAAAGTCAACAAAAGAAAATTAGAAGTCGAGCCTCCCGCATCTGATGTTTCTAAAATTTGCTGTTGCCGATCCTTCCCAGAAAATAAGTCTACAAGAACGGAAAATAAAGATTTGTCCAAGATCCAATCTCGTTCAAGCTACTGGATCAAGACAAGTACTAAGTTTCAAGAAATAAAGACGAAGCAAAGAACTTGACGAAGGTTCCTCGACATACTCAATCCTAGAGGGAGATTGTAGGGCCAATATTATATATTGTTTTTAGGATTGTGTATGTCGTTCTAGTTTGCTTTTAGTCGGTGTATTACGTACTCGGTACGTTTATTTTGTAGGTTTATTATGTAAACTTTGGAGAAATGGGGACCATATATAAAGAGTCACTTACCCATTTCTCCAAACATAACTTCAAGAAAATAAAGTTTCTTTCTCTCATTCTCTCACCCACTTCTCTCTTTTCCTCTCTTTTATAATAACCAAACTAAGATCCGAGATCCGAGTGTCGTTGGTGATTTCCGCTAACCAACAACACGGATTGATCCGAGTCAATTCTTGAGATCCATCTAGAGGACCTACCTGTATACACATTCCCACCAAGAATACCAGATTCTCCACCCTCACCACAACCAGACCCAAGCCAACCCGAACCCGAGCCTTCCCAAACAACAACACCACCCGAACAATCAACCCAAACAGAAACCTTGCCATTCACCCCGTCTACCCAACCTGAACCCCAAATCACCTCAATATTTACATCATCCATATTCAGCTCACCTATACAAACCACTAGCCTTTGGAGCCAAACCGTCATCACCTCCCCACCCACAAAACCTCCACCAGCATTATTCTTGGAACCCATACCAACCCAATCACCACCCACCTCCACAACCTCACATGTACCTACCCAATCAATCATCATGCCTTTCCAAAATTCCTCACCACCTACCATGTCCATTACTCCTCTAACCACCATCCTTACACCTAAACCGAAAGCCAGAGGGAAGTCCTTGACACCTCCAGTATACGCCGATCCTATCCTCGATAGGATCGTCGCACTAGAGGAATCGAACGCAAAACGAGCAGAGCGAGAAATTGTGCTTCTCTGGTTTATAAAGGAGATGAAAAAGAAGGAGGCAGAGGATGAGAAGGAGAAGGCGGCGTTAAGGGAGAGGGTACAAGTGTTGGAAGAATAGAAGCAGCTGAACGATACACTTACTGAAAATCAAAGGCTGCTGATCAACATGCTGCATACCCGAGTTCAGAATCATTAGCTGCTTATGAGTCATGAAGCGACAAAGAATGCCAACCTGAGGGAAGAACACTCCAAACTTGCAGATAGAGTGGCCACACTTGAAAGAAATCTGCCCTCTGCCACTGCACTTGAAGCAAGTCTTTTCAAGAAGATTGATGACACGCTAACCAAGTGGGATGTCGAAAAGGAGGCCACCCATTCCAGAATTTCAGCTCTTGAGAATCAATCAAGCTCATATGACGCACTTGTTGCTGAGAACTCAAGGCTGAAATGTCACACCTCGCCTTCGGGCCTAGGCGTGTGACCCACAGTTGGTACCACTATTGTCAATTTATCAAAGTTTGTAGCGGAAAATGTTATTTTAAAATATTTACTTTCATAACATAGGGAATTAAATACCCTTGTTTGTTTTACAAAATTACTTGTTTAAAAAAACAAGTTTAATATATATATATATGCCTCAATACAAAATTTGCTGAGCCACCAACTGTAAACTATGCCTAGTGTTCTTCTATCTTCACTGGCATATCCATCACTATTCCTTACTCCTGATTACCTGAAAACAGTTTCAAAATACGTCAGCTATATGCTGCTGAATACGCTGACTCAATAAAACATTTTCACAATTCGTAATGACACAACACCAAAAGTGTTCAACGACTCAGTGGGTCTCAATCCCATCTCATCGGAACTAAACATACGCACAAACCACATAATCGGACTTCACTCGCCCTAGAGACAGTCACTTGCCTCATGGTCAGTATGTCTGTAGTGTGCCCACTACAGTACATATGTGTAAGGATCCAGACACATGTGTATTTTAGCCTGAGTGTTTAGTACTACCTTGTATCAAAACATTTTAGAGGATTTGAACCAATCCTCATGCAAATATTTCCATAACTCTTTTACATATGGATAACAGTCCATAGTTTCAAAGAATAAATATCTTTTCAAAATATACAGTACATAGACGTATTCACGTCATAAAAAATTTCACACTATAAAAATGTTTGGACGTATTCACCTTTTGTTGATTTCAAGATTTCTCACCAACAGATGTCTGATCTTTATCTCGGACCTATAGTACGAGAATAACATTCTATAAATAAGTAGATCTACAATCTAGCTATAGACCTTAAGCCTATTTGCATAACCTTTACCTTGATATTCATTTCATTTTGTAAAACATTTATATGCTACGTTTCTTCATCATGAAGAAACATATATATCAAGTTTCTTCTTTCATAAGTAATATCTTTATAAAAATAAAGAGCAACATTTCATTAATAATCTTATCTTATGAAAACTTATATTTCACTTACTTACTTTATCAAGATATAGACTATACCCTTGACTAGGGTCTAAGCCATTAAATAATAACTTAAGCAGAATCCCTACCTTACGCGGGTATTTTGAATTGCCTAAGCCTTGTACAAGTAGCACTTCTACTTAAACCGTCAAAACCTTGTTTCAAACTCGCTTAACCACTCGACGGAGCGTTAGAACTTCAATTCATACACGTTTTATGAGAAATCGGGACCACGGAACTTCACAATGGTCGGGCACGTTCCCCAAGGTTATGTGTGTGAAAGTGAGTGTGAAATTTGAGATGAAAATGCTTCAAACCCGTAGCCCCCTTTTATAGGCAACATCAAAACGCCACATTACGCCCATCGCCCGAGTCCGTGTCCGTGTCCGTGCGCGTGCGAGTGCGCGTCTGGTGCTTCGCACCCTCTGCTAGGACTAGTGAGAGTGATTAGCCCCATAAGAACATTACCATGGAAAAACTCCTTCCTTATAAAGTGCTTTTATTTCTTTCCCACTTTCCATGTGGGATGGAGTTTCCTTACTTAGTCCCTTAACATAATATGCTTTCTTTTCTTTATCATAATTTTTCCCATCACCTTTCTCATAATTATTTTTGGTCCTTTATCTTTATAAACTTGTAAAAATTTGGACCTAAACTTTGTGGGTGTTACATGAAATCCCAAATCGAAGCTCTTCAAGCTAAACTGGATGTGCAGGAAAGTATAAATGAACGACAGTCAAAGCTCAACGAGGAGTTTATCAACAAGCATCAAGCCACCTCTGATGAATTCCTTGGGTTGGAAGACCGGCTTGATGCTGTGTTCAAGAGTTGGAGAAGGTCAGGAGGGACTTCTCAGATTGGTGGCTTACACCCTACCGCAGGACCAAGCTTGTCATTGCGTGGCGTACAGGTTGTGGGATTGGAGGGTGAGGCGACCGTTGATATTGTCGTACAACAGGGCGGCCAAGCTGAAGGTAGAAGTGGTGGTGGTGGTGGTGGTGAGGATGAGGAAGATGATGGTGACGAGGACGATAACGTACATGACAGTTTTGATGATAATGATGATGATGATGATGATGGTGATGAAGGTGGACATGGTGGAGATGGAGGGGCCGGGGCAGCAGGAGGTGGAGGTGGAGGTGTAGGTGGAGTTAACACTCAATCACCTCCACACACTCAACAAGATGTTCAAGACCCTGCTGCTCACGACTCTGCTGGAAAAGTCAGGGAGCACAACTTACAAATCTGTGATATGTATAAGGAACTATTTCCTGAAGACTTTGCAGGTATTACGGATGATTTCATTGAAGCAGGAATGAACTTGGAGCAACTTATTGAACAAGATACGGAGGAGGCAGCAAACGATGACAACATCAACTACTTGCCAAATCCAGATACTCCTCCAGTTCAAGTTCAAGCTTCAGAAGCTCCTGCAACAGATCCCGTCTCCAATCCAGCCACCGACTTGACACACGAACCACCAAAGAAGAAGAGGAAGACGCACATTGTGTCAAGTCGTGCGTGTCCTGCGTGCTCAATTACCCTTATCATGACGATTCGCTAATTGTCTATGCGAAGTATGATAAGCGAAACAGTGTTTGGGCAATTAGAAGATACAGCGGAGATCTGATCTATCTCGATCACCAACAGCTGAAGACATTACCAGAGCTTGACCTCAACTACTTCAGAAAGACTGTGGGCCGTGGTGAGTACGAGAGTACTTTAGAGGGTTGGGTCAAGAAACATCTGCATGAACAGTCGAAACTGGACTACAAAGATTTTGAGGTAAATAACGGTCGCAAGTTCAATAACCCAAGAGAGTTCGACCCAACCACCGGAGAACCCCGAACTATGTGGAGATACAACGCGCCAAAAGACTGTCACGAGATTTATCATGGCGAGCTCTATCTTCCCAATACTCTCCGAGACTTCATTGGTTGGGAGTTTGATAATACAACCGGTGAAACCGTCATCCACTGCCGTGACATGCACGAGATAAGGGTGTTTGATGAGCATGAGCTAATGGGATTTCACCTTGAAGATGTAAAGAAGCTCTACAACGCGCCGCTAGGAATCGTCTAGGACATCGGTCGTCAGAACACCGACCGGATAGTTAAAGCCTTCAACAAGTTCGTCCGAATACTTGTTGAACTTCCATTAACCGAGGACAAATGTTTGGTCTACGACACCGACGGGTTCCACTACTAAACACTAGAGGGAGATTGTTAGGTCCCATTTTGGTATATTAGTCTTTTGTATTGTATTTGTATGTTTTGGGCTTTAGTAGTTTGTTTTGTGTATCTAGGCCCAAGGGAAATAATGTAATGTAGCCCATTGGGCATTTGGAAATAAAACCTTTTCTCATGCATGCTCCTCTATAAATAGGGAGCATGCCATGAGAAGAAAAAAAACCTTTTGCTAAAATCTTTAACTCACACACACACTTAAGTTCTCTCTCTCTCTCTAAAACCTGAACATAATACTCAAGATCCGAGACCTCTTAGGTTGCTTAGTGTGATTTCCGCTAGCACTAAGTTAGGTTGATCCAAGAACGTTGTTAGATCCACCCACGTCGGGACCTACAATTGGTATCAGAGCGGGTCGAATCTTATGATTCAACTTTGTTCTTGATATTCGGGTTCTATTTCCGCGATTACCCAAACCGAGACGTTAATTTCTTGAAGTTTTTGGAAATAAAATTTTGATGTTTGGAAATAAAGTGTGAAGATTTGGGGAAATAAAGTGCTCGAAGTTTGTCTCGTGTTTCTAGATCGGTGATGAGTAGGGTGGCGGCGTTTGATGGCTGGCCGGCCCGTCGGAGTTCGTTTTCCGGCGAAGGGAGCCAGTCATGGTGGTGGTGGTAGGATGAAGAAGGGCGGAGGTTATGGTTGTGATTCCAATTGGCTGGATATGGTTCACCGGAATTGGCGTTTGGTTACATTGGCGGAGATCCGGTGGCGGTGGACGGTGGTTGAACCGGGATTTTGTTTTTCCGGCAGGGTGGTAGAGTTGATGACGGCTTTAATGTGTTATGGATCTGCTGATGACGGCCGTATGATTGAATGATGATGATTTATTGTTGCTGATGAACATGGCAAGTTATGATCTACTATCGGGTTGCCAGAATATGTTTTTCCGGTGGACGGGTTACCGGTGGCCAGTTAGTGTTGGCGGCTGAATGATGTTAGGGTTTCTGCCCGTGTAATTTCATTTGACCAAGAGGTGTGGTATGGCTTTTTCCTTTTTTTTGGGCCTTATTTTATTTAGGCAGTTTATATTCAAGTCTCTTGAGCCCAAATGTGAATGTTTTATAACTCGGGCCGGGCCTGCTTTAACCTACTTGGGCTTGCTTTAAGATGCTTGTTTACTTGGGCTGATTATATGGAACATATTTTGGGCCAAATAAGTCATTTATTGTTCGTTGTTGACCAAACTGAAGAAAGTCAAAATTTGTTCGGGTTTCGTCTTGTTTAACCGTGTTCAAAGCTTGTTATTTCTAAGGCGTTCAAGAAGTTGGATCCGAAAGGTGAACTTCGAACGCTGGTATCGTTCGTTCCAACTTTATGTTTTTAACACTTCCATAAAGTTGGTTTTTATACGTTTCGTATGTACTTTTAAAACATTAACTTATAATAATTCATTTAGCAAATGTAGATTTAACTCATTTAAGGGGAATTTTTTTTTTAAAATTTCTATCTATATATAGGATTGAGGGTGTTACAACAAACCTTTGAAGACAGTGTTTGTCTGTCTATACTTGGGGCTTTCTTCTAGTTTTTTGCTTTGTTGTATGGGGCTTTCTTCTAGTTTTCACAATTGTGAAAACTAAATATGACAAGCATGTGTCTTTCAAAATTCAAACTGATTATTAATTTGGCACCTAAATATTTTCCCATCAACCATTTGTACTAGTTTCATGTCCGTACGTCTCGTGAACGGGCATATTAATGCAATAATGACACAAGTATATATTATTTGTATTTTAATAAAAAAAACATTTTTTAAAGCAGCCAAAGCATTGATATGCTAACTATTAATTATAACTAAGCATCTTATCATTTTCTAAAGAATTGTACTACTGGATAAGTTAAACGCTCAAAGCATATCCTTAATTGTGTGAACAAGTTTGCCAAGGTAGACACGGGCCATTTATGTAATTAGTTAAAGTCTAGTTTTGAGTCATTTATGTAACATTTGCAAGTCAACGGCTTGCTAGTATGAATACTGACAACTAATAAGAGAAATTAAATGCTGAACTTCAGAGACTTGATTGGTCTCCAAAACTAAACCGAACACACACATCTACACAAACTGGTGCGACTCTTTTCTATTATAAAAATAGAGGAACGATTACACGAACCAATTAACAAAAGATAAGACCATTTTCAATGGAAGATTTTTAAAGGTTCTTGAGCCTACATGGAGATTTTTGGAGAGCGCCACTATTGGAGATGGTCTCATGTCTCATTCTTGGATGCTAGTTCTTGCACAAGAACTCTTAAAAAGCAAGGTTTGTGCTGAAAAAGGTAAGGGGGGTGAGCCATGGGTTGGGCTTTAATTAAAAAAACACACATATTATTTGTTGATTATAGTTATAAAATATAAATCTAATATAAACCGTAGATATTATAAAAAGTAACTAATTATTTAAATTTTAAATAAGATTACTCTATTTTATTACACTATTTTTATTACTCGTTTTTAAACCGACGAACACATGCTTTCTACTCCAGGCCTATCTACTCCTAAAGAGAACATATAAATATTATTCTATATATAGTTTATTAAATTAAAAGGACTGATAATTAAAATGAATGTAAAATGCGGTGATGATGTAGTAATGCTTTTAGGTGTTTTTGGATTTTCTTATTGGGAAGGTTTTTAGAGATTTTGAAAAATGAGTGTTTTTTGACGTGATAGCCGAATATGCATGTTTTGAATGTTTTTTGGGTTCTTCATTGATGATGCTCTAACAATCCCTAGTTATACTAGACCTAAACTTGCTATCCAAGGAGATTATTCTAACTCAAATACTGAACAACTTAATTAAAAAAAGATTAACTTGAATTCAAAACATCTTCTCATCCTTGAAATAATGAAATCATGCACCAGTTCTTAGCATCAATACTTACCTGATCGATGTTGTGGTTTCATAATAAATATATTAAGAAAAGTGTAAATTTAGGCGATCATTTACTTATGTGTTCTTACACTAAAAGAAAAAAGAGATGCGCCATTTGAAATTGCTAAAAAGGGAAAAATTGCACGTGTAGAATTTGGGTATGACGGTTAGGCCAAACCGCTCATGGCATTTATCACATGAACTCACTCGTTAAGACCTTTCTGTCACTACATATTGGCTTTATAACTACACACGAAGCTGAAGCTATGCCTAATTGCCTCTTATTGATATATGATCCTATGTAGTCACACATCAAGCAAAATTATCAAAAACACGTTAAAATATGTTTGAAGGTAACCAACTTAGTCAAGATTAAATATAATTATTTATTTGAAATAATAATATGTAGTGTTATACATAGATGATATTATTTCTTACGACAATTATTTTTTATAATAGTAATAATTGACATAAAGTATTATCAAAAGTAAATATGAGTTATTTATGAAAATGAGATGCTCATGTTATTGCCATAAACATACACTGATGCACAAATACCACACACCCCACATCTATACCTAATAAAATTAAAGCTTGTGTAACCATTATTACAAAATAAAAATGAAAGCTTGTTAGCAAACCTTCTTCCTCCATTTATTTTTACTACAACAATTACAAGATAGAATGGTAATCGTAAAAGATTAACCATGCATGCAGATTGAGCTTTGGTTCCAACTTGTGTAACCATTATTACAAATAAATATAAAAACAGCTCTTCGGGTCTACCACTTGTTTCATCATGTAAACATGTAACGGTCAAGCACTGTAACCGACAATAGCCGGATTCCAACGCCCCATTTTATACGAGCTGCATGTGTGCTTAGCAGCTTCATCCATGGCACTGTTTGTAACTCCATTGTTACATAAGCCAGCGAATGTTCGAGTATGTTTCATGCCATACTGAGTCAATGATCCACAATATTTCTCATACGTCCGAACCTTGATAAGTCAAAACGTTCAGTAAGTTAGCAACCGACATCAAGAAATAAACTTATGACAAAATAAAAGAGAGATTTTGCGTTCTCACCATAGATTTGAGGCATCCCCAATCGTCCACAAGGGCCGATCCTTCGTCTCTCACTGATTTATGTCCGTTACTTACATAACTTTTGATCATATGGACACTACTATCCAAATGTGCCCTATGTGCCGTTATTTCCTTGATTTTCTTGGATAGTTCTTCCTTTTGTTGTGACCCTTCTGTTAATTTCTTGTGCTACAAAGAATATGAAATGACATTGATCAATCCTATGCTAGAAAGGGGTCGATCATATCGAATAAGTATCACATGTATTTTGAGTATGCATACCCTTAGCCAAATCGAATAACTGCATCTCTTTCGTTAATTACACCCATGGGATCGGAAGATTGAAATGGGTTTGCGGAGAAGTTCCCAGGAGTAGAACCTTGATATACCGAAACAGTCTCATTGGTTATTCCTAGCGTACCATATTGCATCACATGAGATCCCTCATCAGAACCGTTATTGTAAGTCCTCGTCTTCACCTATATAATATTGCATATGCTTTTGCTTCAGACACTTGCTAATTGATTAAAATTAAGTCGACAAAACTAAAATAAAAGCTCTAATATATATCAACCTTCAAGTATTGTTGTTCCAAAGTTTCTTGCCTTAAATCTTGAGAGTCACTAAGAACCAAAAGTCAGAAACATGAGACCAAATCAATAGCACAAGAACCACAAGAAAATACTCATTCTAATGCTAACGTTTACTAATTTAATAAATGATGTCAGCTACAAGAGTCGTCCCAAGAATCGTTGTAAAATTTGGGCCAAGGGCAAGTAAAAATATGGGCCCTTACGTTCAAACTTTTTAAAGGACTTATATTGGGTAAATGACTTATAGCATGCGCTTAAATATGCATAATTCTTTTTTCCTTTTAAAATGGGCATAAACTCCAAACTCCGGATGCGATTGGTTTTCTTTAAATATACAAATTTTATATACAATTTTTAAAAATTATCTTGGAGATCAGGACTGTGACCGTCACCTACCCCGCCCTCCCTCACTCTATATATGTAAAAAGAAACAAAAAAATAAATAAATAAAAAATACCTGTCTTCCATCCATGAAACACTGAATAAGTCACCTAAGCAAGTATCGAACCCTTGAGGCGGAGGAGGGTTCATACCGGGACAATATGTGGCCCAGCCGAGTTCATCTGGTTTAGTTGATGTTATCACATACATGTTCATATCAGCAGGCAACAGACCTTGGAAAATACTTCCACTGTCACATGCTTCAACATATAAAACCTACATTCAACATTCAAATTATTACTTTCTTCATCCAGTCAATGATTAGTGCTAAATCGCTAGCAAAATGCATATCTTACCATCTCATCATATGTACCCATTGCATGTTTTGTCTCCAAAACTCTGATAAAATCATTTGCGTAAATGTAAGGCCCGTTCGGCGTACCTTTGGTAATAATTCACACAACAATTTTGTCAATAAAGAAAATACATTATTTTCATATTAGTTAGAGAACAACAAATGATGAAAACATGTTTACCAAGAATTCCAGGGCCACCATGATCTGTGTAATATACAAATATCCTATCCTCGGGTTTGCTCGCTACAACTTTCCCACTTCCACCCTGAACCCCCGTTTCATTGCCAAGAAGCACAGCGTAGAAATTGTCCGCGGTCACACTTTCACCAGTATAATCCTAATAGCATGATTTAAAGAAAACATTAATGCACATCTTTTTATTTTCACAAGCAATTTAAGCATTGTATTAAACTGTATTTAAACCTTTGGCACACCCGCGTAGACATCTGAGCCGTTGGGACTGTTGATTATGACTCCTGGCCGTGGATTGCTTGGATTATTGGCAATATCATCGTACATAAAAACAATTATATTTTCATCCTTCAACCCACCACGTTTTAGTATCTGGTATGCGTGACAAACATTTGCCTGGATTGATGTAAGAAGTATGCTATGTTTAGGAATGTCATATATATTTATCAAATGATGGTTTGAGAAAATAAAATTTAACAATTAATCTAGACTTATATTATACTAACGATTAAAAGGCATGGTTAGTGTCACAAACCTTATATACCACATGTCAATATCCTATTAAGCCACGCCATCAAATTGTTTTCCTTTTTTTTAAAGTACTTTTTCGTGGTTTTTATTAATATGTTAATTTTTTTTGTGTTTGGGTGTTAAACGAATTTATTTTTTTAGTTTACTACGGGTGACATCACAAACCTATACGATATCACCGAAATTGCGTCGACTTACCCTGTTGCAACGCGTGCGTTTTACAGACTGAATAAACATTGTTTTAAATATGTTATTTTCTTTATATCGTAATCTATACGAGTTTCATTAATGTTCAGGCATTTATCAATTTATATCTAGTGTTTAGTGTACGTCGGTACCATCGCGAATAACCGACTTAATCATTGTCGCTTCGATCATAAGTTGTACGAGTGTCAATGAACCAATGTGATGGTTCATGAACGCACTGATAATTAGTATATATAAATACACATGTAATCGATCGAAACATGTGTGTACCTTTACATAGAAATACTCACCTGATGACGATAATTTCCGTACCCATTTGAACCCGCAACAAGAACTGCCCAAGTAGTGCTATCCTCTTGTGGCTCATTAGAGAGGAGTCGATGGAACAAGCTTGGCCGCATAGCATTGGAGTATTGCGCAACAAGCACAATTAGTAGTAACAATTTGAGTTGGAAAACTATGTTCCAGTTCGTCATATTGAACATGAAGATTGATGATTTAAAATGGATTCATGTTGACATGTATATATACACTGTAAAGCTTTGCTTAGGTTTTCTCAAACAAGAAACTCTAGCTGGCTGGCTAAGAATGTTACAGACAGAAAGATTGTACCAGAAACAATGGTCAATAATAATATTACAAACACTATATGTTCATTTGCTACGAAGATATCAATGCCCAAATTTTGTTTTTGGCTTCGTTAGTTGAAAAACTTCATTTTAATTGAGTTACAACGACATTTTTAACCCGAGTAAAGGTATGAAATATCCATCTTTAGATTTGGCGTAGGCTCCTCTCTTGGCGGCTAGCATTAACACTGCCCAGGGAAGGGACCTTGGGCGACGACACGCGTAACTACCTAATAACACCTCTCTTCTTTCGGTGTACCTAGTGAGGGAAGAGCCGGGGATTCTTCGTATTTTTTTAATGACAAACTCATACACCCACAAATATAGAGTTTCTTTTTTCTTTTCAAAACGATGTTGTTGTAAAAAGTATTTTCTAGTAGGTTCTTTAAAAAATATAATGATTTAGTGACATGATTAATGTGAATGACATATAATTACCTAAAACCCGTAGCCTATTATTAAGGTGTGTTAAAATGTGTTCCTGTTGAAGTGGTTGAGTGCTCTAGGCTTATGATAGATTGTTCAGAATTAGAAGCGTTTAATTAGAGGGTGTGTGGGTTAGTCGTTATAGAAGAAAAGTGGCATATAATTAAAAATATACCATTAACACGTGTTGGATGAATTGGCAAAACTTAACGCTCTTGGCGACTTCACAAGTTCAAATCATTTGAGGGTTTGAACAATTTTTAATTTCCTTAGAGCTTCATATATTTGACATCTTCACTTCTTTATAGAAGTTCCTCCCTTTATTTAGATGTGTCAAAAATTGGGTTCCAATATGTAGAAACATAGATATTACATCAATATAGCAGGTAGGCGGGCAACAAGCTGCGCCGCCACCCTTTTCTGAATTGCAAACCCTAACCTGCTAAAGACATACCCCTGCCCCTTTGGAGTCGACACATTGCTATGCACAACCTGTTGGACCCTGGTTAGAAAACGGATAGATTCCGGTGCCAAGGAGCCAAATGTATCAAAAGCCAGAGGGACAAAAACATGTTGGTTCTCTTCGCAGGCTTTAGCATGTTTCTCCACCTTCTTCGTTTCAGCCCTTTTCATTGCTTGCCCAGCTACAAACCCATTATCCCTCAAACCAGCTAAGGGAGATACCCCTGTGAGGTCAACACAAGCGTGTTTTCCCCCGGCCCAACCAAAGACGAGCAAATCTGCCGGTCGTAGAGTGGATCTCCCTTCCTCCCTTTGAAATCTAATAACAAAATAACCAACAATCGAATCAACCGTTCAACAATTTAGCATACGTTTAACTAGTTTTCGCCTCGATTAAAATTAACCTTTCGTGTTTATTTCATTAACTTTTAAAAGAATTGTGGGACATAGTATGGTCTAGTCCAGCTCTCAGAATGGCGAAAAAGATACCGTCATTTAGACATTAAAGATGATGTATAGTTGAAGTTAATGTATCAAAGATGCTTCTAAAAAGTATGGTAAAATGAAGCTTTGATTAATTTTATAAACTCCGGCTTGATTTCTTCGGTGCCTTGACGATCGGTGTCAAAGCTCCAATTAAAATAAAGGGTTTTCTTACATTTTATAAACCTTATATTAGACATTACTTGTATCGTAACAGTATCGTATCCACAAGGAATGTGTTAAACTTAAGCAGCAGGTGGTGAGAACTGATCTTGTATCAGCAGAACAAATAAACAGAATAAAGAACAGAAGGTTGGCCCGTTTGGTTTTGAACGACTCTTTTCTTAATAAACTAGAATGGAAAACGAATTACAAATAAAAGAAGACTACCTGGGTTTATATAGTAGTACCCTGTACAATATGACTCCTAAACAAACTAGGACACTTTAATAGACTTATAATAAAACAATGAATCCTAAATCGATAAGGACACACTTAACCGGATAAACCAAATAATTAAAAACTGATTTTAATTGTTATCATGATCTCCTCCAGCCTCCCCATGAGATCGAACCGTACCACCCTAAAATATCGCCTCGTTTAACACTCCCTCTCGATATTTGCTTCCTTCATTCCCAAGCGAGTACAAAACTTCACAAGCTTCTCTTTTGGCAAACTCTTCGTGAACATTTCAGTGGCTTGCTCCAACGTGTTAATATATTTAAAATCAATTTCTCCATTCAGCACCTTCTCACGAATAAAGTGATAATGAACTTCTATATGTTTCGTACGCGCATGAAACGTGGGTTTCTTAGCCAACAATATTGAAGACACATTATCCCCATACAAGGTTACCTTCTTGTTCTTACCTTGATTTAACTCGTTTATAAAACGAACCAGCCACACGCACTCTTGCGCTGCCATAGTCGTAGCCCGATACTCCGCCTCGGTAGTCGAAAGTGACACCGTGGGCTGCCTGTTGCTACACCAAGTAACAGCACTAAAACCAATCAAGAAAACATACCCGGGTGTACACCGTCTCGTGTCCGGATCTTTAGCATAATCGGCATCGCAAAACCCGATTAATTCCATACTCGACTCCCTCTTAAACTTAACACCATAGCTCGGAGTCGACTTCACATACCGCAACACTAACCGAGCAGCTTCAAGGTGCGGTTTTCTCGGAGCTTGAACAAATCTACTAAGCACACCAATGACATACGCGATGTTGGGTCGAGTCAAGGTCAAATAAATAAGACTTCCAATTATTTGCCCATACATGGTTACTTCTTCCAACTCTTTTCCTTCTTCGGCTCGAAGAGACCCATTTGGTTCCATGGGTACCCGTATCGGTTTGCAACTTTCCATACCGAATTTCGCCAAAAGATTAACGACATACCGATTTTGGTGAAGTATAAACCCATCATTCTCGTACTCGAGCTCCAGACCCAAAAAGTGCTTTAATTTTCCCAAGTCTTTCATGAAAAAACGAGTGCACAGATTCGTTTTTAATTGCTCCACCACGTAGACTAAATCGTCGGTTATAATTAAGTCGTCTAAATAAACGAGGACAACTGCGGTTTTGTCACCTTCGTCTCGTACGAACACACTGGTATCGGCTATTGTAGGAATAAATCCGTTAAGTTCTAAAAACTCACCGATCTTACCGAACCAGGCCCGCGGTGATTGTTTTAAGCCGTAAATTGCTTTCTTTAACTGACAAACATAATTAGGAAAATTTTGACTTACAAAACCTCCCGGCTGGTCCATGTATATTACCTGATCCAAATCGCCATATAAAAATGCATTACTCACATCCATTTGCCATAAATCCCAACCTTTGCACGCGGCGATAGCTAAAATTACTCGAACCGAAACGAGCTTAGCTACTGGACTAAACGTATCTTCATAATCGATCTCGTACTCCTGTGAAAAACCCCATGCCACTAATCGAGCTTTATATCTTTCTATCGACCCGTCGGCCCGCCTTTTAATTTTAAAAACCCACTTACACGAAATCGGATTTACATCACCCGGCTTCGGAACAAGATGCCAGGTCTCGTTACTGGCTAAAGCATCTAACTCTTGCTTCATTGCTTCCATCCACTTAGGATCTCGTATAGCTTGTTCTACCGTCTCGGGTTTGGTTTCTTGACTAACAAGTAAGGCGACATTTGCATATTTTGGGTTCAGTTTACTGACCCGATCAGACCTTCGGACAGTTGGTACATCACCTTCGGTATTAACTGGTTCGGTTGAGGTGCTGGTTTGACTGTTCGTTTGACTAACTAACGACCCGGTTCGCCATGGATCAGAACGTGACCTGTTTCGTGTTTCTGAAAATTCAGGTTCGGTGTTAATTGTTTGTTCAGATTGTTCTTCTAGGTCGTTGTCACCAACCTGAACCGTAACATACTCATCATACTCTTTTTGTAGGTCATGTGTGTCAAGCTAGACTTCTTTACTTGGTGACCACCATGTTGAGTTTTCATCAAATATTACGTCCCGAGACACGTAAATTCGCTCGGTACTCGGCTCACAACATCGCCACCCTTTCTTTTCGTTATCGTAACCAACAAAAATACATCTCGTTGCCTTTTTCTCCAACTTGTGTCTAAGATGCCCCGGGATGAACACATAACAAATGCATCCAAAGACTCGAAAATAACTAACATTCGGTCGGATTTTGAACATCTTCTCGTATGACGACTCGTAGTCCATTCCTTGTTGTGGCAATCGGTTACTTATAAACGCAGCGGTACTCATCGCCTACGCCTAAAATCTCCCCGGTACATTCTTGTTGTGCATCATGCTTCCGATCATGTCGGTTAGGGTCCGGTTATTTCTCTCCGAAACCCCGTTTTGCTCGGGAGTATTAGAACACGTTAGTTGGCGTTTAATTCTATTTTCTTTAAGAAACAAAGAAAATTCACGGGATGTATACTCGCCTCCGTTATCGGAACGAAGGCACTCGATGCTTCGTTTTAAGTCTCGTTCAGCTTCCAACTTAAATTCTTTGAAACGTTCAAACGCCTTGGCTTTCTCCTTCATGAAATATACCCACAAATATTTCGAATAATCGTCAATAAATGATATCATAAAAATCATACCTTTGACCGTTGGTTGCTTTACCGAACCGAACACATCGGTATGAACGAGTTCAAGAGGGGCTTTAGCTCGATAACTAGAGTTCTCAAACGGTTGCTTATGAGCCTTTCCAAACTGACAACCGCCACACACTACATCCGTTTTTACTTCGAGTTAGGGTATTCCCGCCACCAACTTCTTTTTCACGATTAATTGAAGTTTATCGTACCCGACGTTGCTTAAACGTTGGTGCCACAAATCTGCATTTAAATTCCTTTTCACCTTATTCACATACGAATTCCCGGTAGACAATACATAAACCGAGTCTTTCTTTCTCCCTTGAATCACCGGTATGGATTTAGTTTCGAACTTATCGAAAATACTCACCTCGGTTGACCTGAACAGAACATATCGTCCGGTGTCGGTGATTTGAGGAACCGACAACATGTTCTTGTTCATGCCAGGAACATGAAACACGTTTTTAAGAACCAAACCACCTTCCTCAGAATCTGATGAGATATCAACCTCACCCATATGAGCTATGTCGTGTCGCGAGTCATCGGCTATAACTACCACCTGATTACCCTCGTACTTAACCGGGTTCTTTAACCGCTCCTTTTGACCCGTTAGGTGATTCGAACAACCCGAGTCTACAATCCAATCATTTAACAAATTTAAAGAGGGTTTTACCGTAGCCGTTAAAGCATGAACTTCTTCAATTCCGGCATAATGGGCCTCGGCATCCCAAGGCTCTTCAATTCGATTTTGCGTTGTCGCGGCGTTTCCTTCTTTAGTTGCACTCGTTATATAATACTTTGCGATGTGTCCTCGCATGCCACAATTATAACACTTAAAAGTTTTAAACGACGGACGTTTACCTTGTTTATTACGGTTCCAATTCTTTCGTTCATCACCACCTTCCTGTTGGTTTTGTTCCTCGGGTTTATTTCCTTTGTTCGATCGATCCCATGGCTTCTTTTTGTTGTAATTGTTGGGTTTGAACTTTTCTTTTCCTTTACCCGCAAACAGTGCTTCGTTTTCTTGTTTCGGTACAGCGGAGACCGACACACCGGCCAACTGTTTAGCTAAGGATTCCTTCCCGGATAACAAATTTTCAAATTCCGAGAGTGACGGTTAGGTCGCCCAACCCTGAACAGCAGCGACAAACGACTGAAATTCCGACCTCAATCCGTGAATAATAATCCGTTTCATCCTCGCGTCTCCGATCCTTGATTGCTGATCTAAATCGACAATCTCGCGACAAAGCGATTTCACTTTATGGAAGTACTTTGGAATCGGCATATCTTTCTGAGTGACCGAAAGCAACTCGTTTTCAAGAAGTTGTAATCGGGTGTCGTTTTTCTTCGTGAATAGTCGTTCAATATCCCATGCATGCTTCGGTGTTTCGGCTTCTTGAAAGTGATCTAACATCTCCTCTTCGACTGTTGTTTTCAACAGGAACATTGCTTTCCCAACCTTTACCCGCCACTTCCCGACAGCACCTCCGGTGTCGTTTCTTGGTAGTTGCGTATCGGTTCCGTTGGTAACCTCCCAAAGGTCCTGACCTTGAAGTTATGACATAACACATGTCGACCAAGTCCGGTAATTAGTTTGGTTCAAACGCTTGATTCCGGCAACAAACGACGTATCGGCCATCGTTTCCTTCTTCATCGGCTTCTTTTCTTCACCTATTAGCTTTCGATCTACAGACCTGGATAATCGCCAAAGGCAATCGTCCGTGAGACTAATCTCTTGGCTGGACTTAGATCGGCTAAACTCGATTAACGTACGGACGTTCGGTGACCCGGCTCTGATGCCACTTGTTAAACTTAAGCAGCAGGTGGTGAGAACTGATCTTGTATCAGCAGAACAAATAAACAGAATAAAGAACAGAAGGTTGGCCCGTTTGGTTTTGAACGACTCTTTTCTTAATAAACTGGAATGGAAAACGAATTACAAATAAAAGAAGACTACCAGGGTTTATATAGTATTACCACGTACAATATGACTCCTAAACAAACTTGGACACTTTAATAGGCTTATAATAAAACAATGAATCCTAAATCGATAAGGACACACTTAACCGGATAAACCAAATAATTAAAAACTGATTTTAATTGTTATCATGATCTCCTCCAGCCTCCCCATGAGATCGAACCGTACCACCCTAAAATATCGCCTCGTTTAACAGAATGTACATGGTCAACTCCAATTAAAATAAAGAGTTTTCTTACATTTTCTACTTTATATTAGACATTACTTGTAACAGTATCGTATCCACGACGAATGTACATGGTCAACTACTAACATCCATTAATCAAAAAGAGATATTGTAAAAGACAGTGTAATTGATTAATATAAATGAAGGTTGGTTAGAATATCTTCTTCATGCATTTATTTTTACTACAACACTTACAGGAACGTTCGATATGATCTTCGGTTTCAACTTGTGTAACCGTTATTAACAATAATACTATAACAAGAAAAAAAAACAGTTATTTGTCCTTTAGATCAACTAGTGGTTACATCGTGCATCGATCAAGCACTGTAACCGACAAGAGCAGGATTCCATCGCCCCATTTTGTACGAGATACATATGTGCTTTGTGGCTTTATCCATGTCTACATCAGTAAATCCATTGTTACATAAATCAGCAAATGTTCGTGTATGTTTCACGCCATACTGAGTCAATGATCCACAGTATTTCTCATATGTCCGAACCTTAAATCAGTCAAAACGTTCAGTAAGTTAACACTTAACAGGCAACATCAGCAAATTAAATTTTGTGATAAAATAGATTTTTTTTTTGTATTTTCGTACCATAGATTTGAGACATCCCCAATCGTCCACAAGGGCCGATCCTTCATCTCTCACTGATCCTTGCCCGTCACCTAATAAATAACTTTTGATCATATCGACACTGCTATCCAAATGTGCCCTATGCGCAGTTATTTCCTTGATTTTCTTGTATAGCTCTTCCTTTTGTTGTGATCCTTCTGCTAATTTCTTGTGCTGCATACAATATGTAATGAAATCAGTCCGCTGCTAGAAAGGCGTCAATCATCTTTTTTCAAGCATGCATACCCTTTGCCACATTGAATAAAGATCTGCATCTCTTTGGCTAATAACATCCATGGGGTCGGAAGATGGGCTTGCGGAGTATTTCCCTGGGGCAGAGCCTTGATAAACCGAAACAGTCTCATCGCTTATTCCTAGAGTACCATATTGCATCACATGAGATCCATAAGAAGAATGGTTATTGTAAGTCCTTATCTTCACCTACATATTATTTTGCATAACTTTGTTTCAAATTAATGCTTGCTCAATCATAAAATTTAAATAAAGAAATTGAAAAGAAAAGCCGAATACCAACCGCTAAGTATTGTTGTTTCAAAGTTTCAACCCTTAAATCTTTCGAGTCGCTAAGAGCCAAAAGTAAAAAATAACATAACAAATCAGCAATTTATATAATATTTGTAGCTAGTGTTTATAGTTGGTTTTTAAAAGTTAAAAATGGGTACCTGTCTTCCATCCATGAAATACTATATAAATCACCTAAGCAAGTGTCAAACTCTGGATCTGGAGGAGAGGGTTTGTATCAGGACAATATCTTGAGGATAATTCAAACATGCAGCGAGCACTTAATCGATTACATACCGTCACAATATGCAGCCCAACTGCTCTCATTTGCATTAGATGCTGTTGTCACATAGATGCTCAAATCTGCAGCCAACAGACCTTGGAAAATACTTCCACTTTCACATGCTTCAACATATAAAACCTACATTTAACATTCAAATTGTTAGTTCTTTGTCTAGATCAATGATCGCTATTAAATCGAGAACAAAATGTATTTTACCATCTCATCATAGGTTCCCATTGCATGCTTTGTCTCCAAAACTTTGATAAAATCATTTGCGTAAATGAAAGGACCGGTAGGCATACCTTTGGTAAGTAACACAACAATTTTTGTAAACAAAGAAGAGACATTTTCATATTAGTTAGAGAAACAAATTAGAAAATGTGATTAATTACAAAGAAGTCCAGGGCCGCCGTGATCAGTGAAATAGACGAATATCTTATCATCCGGTTTGCTTGCTACAACTTTTCCACTTCCACCCTGAACCCCTGTTTCATTGCCAAGAAGCACAGCGTAGAAATTGTCCGCGGTCACACTTTCACCGGTATAATCCTAACATGAGTTAAGGAAAACTTTTACGCACCGTTTTTTCCTTTAACAGCCGATAATAATATATTTGTGACAGAATTTTTATAAAATGAAATAACATAGCTTACCTTTGGCACACCCGCGTAGACATCTGAGCCGTTGGGTTTGTTGATTATGACACCCGGCCTAGGATTGTATGTATCATTGGCAATATCATCATACATGAACACAATAATGTTTTCATCCTTCAACCCTCCACGCTTTAGTATTTGGTACGCGTGACAAACATCTGCCTGAAATGATATAATAACACATAAGAAAGCTGGTCAAATGGATATTTTGTTTATTTGACTGGTCAAATGGATATTTTAAATATTTTTAATCATTTTCCCAAAGTACTCACCTGATGACGATAATTGTCGAACCCGTTTGAACCAGCAACAAGAACCGCCCACGTAGTACTATTTCCTTGGTCATTAGTAGAACTGAATGGGTGGAACAAGCTTGACCGGGTAGCTTTAGAGTATTGTACCACAAAGAAGATTAGTAATAATAATTTGAGTTGGAAAACTATGCTCCCGTTCGTCATATTGAACAAGAAGATTGATGAGTCGATGAGGTTAAATGGATTTGTGTCGACATATATACTGTAAGGCTTGCTTAGGTTTTCCCGATCAAGAAACGCGTACTCTAGCTGTCTAAGAATATTACAGAAAAAATATTGTACGGTCAAGGAACATTGGTTACGACAATAATAAGCTTACAAAAACTTTGTTAATTAATTCATTTGGTACGAAGATATCAATGTCCATATTTTGTTTTTGTGATTCATTAGTCATTACCAGAGAAACTTCTTTTAATGAAGTTGCAATGAACCTTTTAACACCCAAGTAAAGGTATAAATTAACCCATCTTAAAACATGGTTTACCTGGTCGAACTTTTAGCGACAACATGTCATCATGCCTAAAGCGACAACCATGAGTCGACCTTTAGCGACATGCAGTTGCAAATGCTTACTTATAGCGATGGCCTACGTTGCGACGACAATTCCCCTTTTAGCGTCAAGGTTCTCTAGCGACAATGCCTTTTGCGATGAAATGCCATCTATTCATGATGGTGTATAAGTTGTCAACCCTATTTTATACAATGTGTCGTCGCTAACAGGGTCGACATATCAGGGTAAGTTTGTTGTAATGACGTGTCATAAAACATTGGGTCTGTTTGGTATGTCGTAATGGAATGGATGAGGGAATGAATGGACAAAGGAATGGAATAAATCATTACCATTCATTGTCGTATTTGGTTACCATGTAGTAATGGAATGATCATCCTTTAATTATTATTATTATTATTATTATTATTATTACTGCTACTACTACTATTAATATTATTATTACTATTAGTAGTAATAATATATAATAATAAATATTAATATAAGTATTAATAATATGAATATTCATATTAACTCATTTTTAAGACATGCGCGTTTTAACGAGACCATTAAACGGATAAAAACAATTATAAAAATGTTGGATCACACATGCGTGTTACGAAGCATTGAGTCACCAAATAATAATGCTAATATTGTTAATACGATAATAAGTCTAATATAATAATTGTTATATTATAATATACAAAAATAATGATAATATAATAAAATTAATAATAATATAAATAACCTTGATAATGTAATAATAATTATTATAATATAAAAATAAATCATAATAATCATAATATATTATGATTATTATTATTGTTATAGTTATTGATTTCATTTCTTGAAGGAATGAAAAAAAACACCTATACCTTAAGAATGAAAATCCTATATTTGAAAGGAATTTCATTCCTTATGAAATGTTTCATTTTATTACCATATGACAACCAAACATGGTTTTTTCCATTCATTTGGAATGAACCATTTCATTCCATCTCTCATTCCTTTATATCAAACGCTATCTGAACGTGAATACAACTCATTATAACATAACATCTATTACTTACTTGAACTCGTGGAAGTTGATGTGAATACACATAAGTTCTACATATCATACGATCTTTATGGACCCTATTTTGTGTGTCTATCCTTTTAATGAATATATAGAAGCCAAGTCCCAATGTGACGTTCGTCATTTTTCAAATCCGAAACCCGCACCATTTTAAAATTTCAATAAAATCCAGATGCGTTTTTATTAATAAAGTTTGATTTGTTTATTTTATTTATGATGTTAAAATTCATTATTACAATTCAATTAATTACAAGTTTCATTTCATAGCTTTATATCTTATATCTTTTATGCATTTTATATCTTTATTTCTCTTAATCTATCATAAGTTCCATGTTACAAATTTTAATCATGTTTTTTTTTTTTTGTTATTTATTCAAGTAATGCATTCAATCCAATTCATGGCCCAATTTATTAGTTTTATGTTTTGATTAACATTTTTATGATCACATTAATCTCCTTTAATCAAAATTCTTATGTTACAAGTCTAAATTTATGGTTATTATTTAACATTTTTAAGACATTTTAACACAATTAAATTCTTTGACCAATTTAATCAAATTGAAACACTCTTTTTTTCCTATAAAATGAGCTCATTTCTCTTCCTTCACTTTGTCACATCCACAATTACTAAATTTCCTTCTTCTTGAGCTCTCTTTGGTGTTTTGTATAAAAGTCAAACCGATCAAGTTCAAGACTTTTTCTTATTATCTTTTATGACCTTTCCTCGGGTATGTTTTTATTATTTTATGCATGTTTCCATCATTTAGAAACTTAATGCTATGTTAAACTTAACTTAACATTAGTATTAGTTCATAAAAAAAACAAACTTGATTCGCTTACGTATTTATTTGGTTCGGTTTAATTATTTTATATATCCAACATCTAAAAACTAATTCTTTTCATCACATCAACTAAAAATAATATATGTTTAACAAGTCGGAAAATAATGTGACTAACCATTATTATGACCCAAATTTGTATAAATAATTTAAAATGAACTAACTTATATATTTTCGCCAAAAAGTCTAAAAATGGACAATTATAAAGGTAATATGTATGTTTTTCTTTCAAAGGCTTAAACACTAAATCGACAATCGAATTTATCTAAGTCTTATGTTTAGTTTTATTACCTTGAATCCTATTTTGAACCTAGAAATATTTTCTAGGGCCGCTCGTCGAACCGAACTTAACAAGTGAGTTTTTCATAACCCATTTTTAACGCTTTTAATATTTTTGGGGTGTAGCATGTCACAAGTTTTATTTCGTTAGTTATGCGCTTGTTTACAAACCGATTCACATTTATCGTACATGTTGATATTATTCTTGCATATTGTTTGTGATTATACGTGAATTATGTGCAACGTGTTTACTGTTTTTATAGTGGAAGTTACGCAAACGCAAACGCATACACATAGTGGGAGGGTCCGACGGGACGTACCTGCGCCGCCTAACGTTACGACTTCGGTTGTTTATGTAAGGTGGTTCTCATTTCCCCGACTTCTACGGCTTCGGCTAATGAATGGGAGGACGACACTATTTGATTTACGTTATGTTTGAATATTTATTGTATGACGATCGCTGAATCGCGCATTTTATATATATTTATATACGCAAAAACTTATAAAAACTCACCAACATGTGTTGTTGATAAAATATATTATTTTAAACGTGCTGCAGGTTGATACGATGAAGTGCCAGGACAAGAAAACTAGTTATACCTTAGGATTATTTCAATGAATAATATTTTTTTCTTTTTTTGTAATGTTGTTTGTCTCATTATCAAACTATTTGTGTACATACGAAATTATGGAATAAAATAAATATATTGTCACTATTAATAGTATTACAAGCTTATGAGTGATTTGTACGTTGCACCTGAGCATATTCCGCTTGAAGAGGTAGGTCCCAGCAGAGCCTAGTTGGACCCGCAAGACTCACCTTGAAGAGGGACGTCTGCGCAGAAACCAACTGGATCCGCATGACCAACCATGCTCAGAGACGTGACGTCCTTACGCGCAGTACGCAAGCTGGTCCCGCAGGAAATGCCTCCCGATGGTGAAGGACTCCGCCTGTCCCCGCAGCCTCGGATACAAGCCATCAGGGAAGGCCACCCGCGCAGCAGGGCTACACGCACAAGGCACTTAGCTCTCACTCACTCAGTGTCACCTGAAGGAATGAGCGAAGCCGGGAACTATCCCGCACAAGGGCGGGAGGGGGAATACTCCCGCCCAAATAAGCCAGTCCGTACGATACAGGAAGATCTTCTGTACTGTACCTGACGAGGTATGGGAAAAAGATCTGACTAAAGATACGATAGCTTATTGACAACAGTATGGCGAGCAGCATGCTCCTGCACTGTATGTCACTATTGGCCGCTGCCTACTCACCAACTACTGCCATACCACGTGCATAGCCGTCAGTTGGTGGAACAGGAATAGTATACAGCAAGCCTGGTCGCTATCAGCCGCTACCTACCCACCAACTACCAGCAGGGCACGTGCGTAGGCTACTGTTGGTGGAACAGGAACACTGTTGCAGCCGGCCATACCTCTTTGGAAACCTACCTTCGGCTATAAATACCACAAATGGTATGACCATCTCATCTTATCATATCTTACTACATTATCATCATATTATACCTGATATCTGCTCTAGCAATCTCTTGATATACTTTTATATTTAAAGAGCAATCTAGTCTGATTCTCACGCCGGAGGGTGGTCACAAGGAGGAACCCCCCCCCCCTTCTCAGTGACGAGCTCACGGTGTCTGTTTTGCAGGTTATCAGAAGAACCATCTTCCAAGGGTCTAACCCCTCGTGGGAAACATCTCTCCAACCCCCAGGTTACCAGTAATCTGTCGTGGGTCCGGTTAGTGTTTCTTCATTGGCGCCATCCGTGCATAAAGCTAGAACTTTATCTCCAGTTTTTTCAAACTTTCTACAAAAGATGGTTAGAGAAATTTCGGTAACCACAACCCCAGCTACTGGGGTGAACACCGGTAACACAGTTTTTACAAACACTACCCCGGTTACCCAAGCCAGGACAAGTGAAGTAAATTTTACGAACACTACCCCAGTTACTCAAGCTGGGGCAAGTGCAGTAAATGATCGCCTACTGGGATCCACTGATACCCAGGTTGAGAAACAAAGACTCCCCCGCCAAACTCTCGATGAAGTCAAGGCATGGGCGGAGGCACGACAAAAGGAATTCCAGGCTGAGTTGGACGAACGCCTGCGCTCCGTCCAACAGGCTGACGAATTCGAAGATTACTTGGATGACTCGGAGGAATCCGACTCCGACGCGAACCCTCGCCATAGGGCAAAAGGGAAGCGTAAGGAAATGGAATCCCAACCGAAAAGGCATTTTGGACAAGCCTTCAAACCAAAAAGCACAGGTGGAAGTCCACGAGACTTCTCCAAAACGTTCAGACCAAACATTGCAAATGCAGGAACGTCCAAGTTTGCAAGGGACATTGCGGAAGCAATCGCCCCAAAGAGTGCCAAACAAATGCCTAACATAGGCACATATGACGGTATATCCGATCCGGACGATCATTTGAACAGGTTCATAGCGGGGGCAACCGTCAGCAATTGGACGGAACCCACATGGTGCTACATGTTCCAAATGACGCTTGTTGGGGCTGCTAGAGCTTGGTTTGATCGTCTACCGGTCAACCACATCTACGACTGGGCAGACTTCCAGCAGAAGTTTAGCCAACACTTCAGCCAGCAACGGAAGTATACCGAGGAGCAATGGACAATCCTCAAATGCATACGAGAAGAAGATGAATCTCTGCCAAACTTCATCACTCGCTTCAACTCAAAGAAGCTAAGTTTGGGCAATATCAGCGAAGATCTTGTTCGCGCTGCCTTCATCCAGGGCGCGCACGACCCAGAGCTCATCCGCATCCTAACGGGTAAAGATGGCATGCCATCCACATGGGATGCCATCATGACAGCAGCAAAACGCTATGCGGAAACGGAGAAGCAACTGGGTAGAGATCTGCCACAGAGCACAAACCTCTACACTCAGAAGACGAGAGAAGACAACGTCCTCACCGCCCGACTAAATAAAAAGCGGAAGCAAGGCATTTGGCAGTCAAGGGTAAACTTTGACACCTCATCCGGCTTGCAACATCGATTGGGCGGAAGGGATAATGCACACCCGCACCGGAACTCCAGATGGACGCCGCTCAGCAAAAGCGTCACTGAGATATTCGCCACTGAAGAGCTCCCGTGGCCAAAGCCTCCAATAATCCGACATCGTCACGATGCTGATCGGAGCAAATACTGTGACTTTCACAAGACAAAAGGCCACAACACTGAAGAATGCACAGACGTAAAAGACATGGTTGAAGCATTCGTCAGAGATGGGACGCTCGCGCACCTAGTGGCGCAATAAAAGCTGAGCAGGCGGGTGCGTGTAGAACCCCAGCTGGGGAAAACACGAATCAAAATTCCAGCTTCAATATCGAGATTACATGCTGCGTAAAGAACGAGATCCCGAACCAGGTGCGTATCGGCTCGATGGCACTCCCATCCCAACATGGAAGGGAGCTCATTTACACAGTTTGCATGTAAATCAATTCCAATTTGTAAAGAAAAGGCCAAGAGCCACTTCTAATGGAAATGATTCTCTTTAAGAACATCGAAGCTGATGATTTTACATTTATACTTTTCTGAACACTAATATGCCGGTTTTCACCGCATAATTACGTGAAGTCATTGCGTGGGAAGGCGGTCCTACCCGCACGAACCCAATAACGTGACAAACCTTCACGCAGGTCAGTTGAAGGGGAAGAGTTCAATTATCCCATTAAATGAAAGTGCCGGTCTATCCGCATGAATCATTAAAGGGAACTGAACACTAACCTATTGACAACCGCGCGTCGAACGGTTCAAAACAAAATTCTTAAAAAGGATGAGGAAAACCTACACGCAGGTCAGATAAGGGTAAAGTTTTGCCATCCTACTAAGTGCAAGTGACGGTTCTACCCGCACAATCACGAAAGAGGAAGCAAAACTTCACACCTATTATCAACCACGTTCAAAGGTTAACTTATCCTCAAAAGGATGGGGAAAACCTACACGCAGGTCAGATAAGGGTAAAGTTTTGCCATCCTACTAAGTGCAAGTGACGGTTCTACCCGCACAATCACGAAAGAGGAAGCAAAACTTCACACCTATTATCAACCACGTTCAAAGGTTAACTTATCCTCAAAAGATGAGGAAAACCTACACGCAGGTCAGATAAGGGTAAAGTTTTGCCATCCTACTAAGTGCAAGTGACGGTTCTACCCGCACAATCACGAAAGAGGAAGCAAAACTTCACACCTATTATCAACCACGTTCAAAGGTTAACTTATCCTCAAAAGATGAGGAAAACCTACACGCAGGTCAGATGAAGGTTAAAGTTTAGCTATCCTACCAAGTGCAAGTGACGGTTCTACCCGCACAATCACGAAAGAGGAAGCAAAACTTTAACCCATTATCAACCACGTTCAACAGGTTAACTTATTCTAAACACTTGGAAAATTGCTAATTTAAACTAAATATGCAAGTCATAAGTTTATAAAGCAAGGAACCCAAAGAAGGAAATAACGATCTTATACGCAAAAAGATTAATATTTCACATGAATTATTACAAGAATGGCCGGGTAACTACCCGCCTACGAAAAGAAAATAAATACATCCGTACAAGACTATCCTAGCAATGGGAAGGGATCTTCGGATCAAGCCTCAGGGCCGCCTCCACTTGGACCCGCTCCATCAGAAGAACGGGGCGGTTCGAGGAAGGCTTTAAGGACGGCTAACCCATCATCAGCAGCAGCTACTTGGTTCACCTTCTCCACCACTGGATGCGGGAAGGCAGCATATTGATTTACTGCTTGGTCATATATGGCTTCAGTGTCAACATTGTACAAAGGGAAGTTGGAAGGCGGGAAGCCTTTCTCAACGAACCCTAGACCAAGCAGGAAGCCAGCCCGTTCCCCATCCTCGTGAGAAGCGTTGAGGGCTGCGCTCATCGCATCGTCGTAGGATGTCTCTGAGAAGACACGATGCACAACCTACAAAGAAAATACAAGTGTCAAACACCTTTTCTATGTACAAAGGAAAGCGTGAAGACGTAAAGCTAAAATACCTGAGGCAACGCTTCTCGAAGAAGCCATTCCTTGGCAACCAGGGCTTGGGTGCAGGCGCGTTCGGCTTCGCTTTTATTGAGGTTGGCAAGTTGCACTTCCTTTGCAGCAGCCTCTTCAACGCCCTTAAGCTTCCGCTCTGTGTGGTCAAGCACGCCCCTCTGGTCCAGGATCTCTTGGAGCTTCTTGGCATCTTCCATGGCCAAGGCATCATGAGCACGTTGGAGAGCCTCTAATTGGGCCTTTAGCTCCTCGTTCTCCATGCGTAAAGGCTCAGCAACGGCTTCAGCCTTGGTAGCCCTCTCAGTCGCGTTCCTCGCAGTCTCCTTAGCCAGCCGAAGCTGTTCGTTAACAGCTTGGGCAGCCTTGGAGCGGGCCTCGAGTCGCGCTTGAACTTCAACCTCGAGGGCCTTGAAGGCCTTCTCCTTCTCCGCAGCAGCTGCGGTCAATCGTTGGTTCTCCTCCCGAAGAGCACGCGCCTGAGATACGTCCTTGGCGCGAGCTGCTTTCAACTTGTCGTTTTCACGACAAAGCAGCTCGACGCGCGGCTGCATCCGGGCCTGGAGAACCCGAAGCTCATTGGTTAGCCTACCCTCCTGGTAGCTAGCCATGGCTTCCCCCAACGCACCATGAGGAGCAGCGTGGCGAGCCCAGTCCACGCACTCCACAGGGGTACGAAGGGTTGTTCCTCGGCGTATGTTCCATCGCGGAACATACACTTCATTGGAATCCGACACTGCAAAAAACAAAAAAGCAGTTAGGAAAAAGATGATAAAAAAATTAAGTGAAAAAGGGCCAAAGGAACCCTACGCACCTGTAGGGTCTATAACAGGCCGATAACCGCCGAACCCATCACCTGAACCCAAAGGAAACCCATCCAAAAGGTCAGGCAGATGGGAAGGTGGCAAAGACTGGCGAGTACTCCCATGCGTACCTGATGGGCCGGCCATCGGTGCCGGTGGCGGGGGCATGGTGGCAGCCGCCGCAGTCGCTGCCGCAGAATCCGCAGCAATCGTAACCGCCGGCTCGGTGAAGGACGCCGTAAAAATCGCACTCACGGCCGGCGGTGGCGTAAACTCGGCTGGAACAGTCGGCTCAGAATGAGCAACTGAACCAGCGGGACCAGGCGCAGGCGCCTGGGTCGACGCCTCAGGTAGGCTGACCAAGCCTACCGTCATCGGCGGAGAGGTACTACTCGGTACTTCACCCTGGAATGCGTCAACATCCACGCCTGCACAAGAAGATAAGTGTTAATAAATTTATGAAGTGATAAATCTACAAAAAGAATGTTTGTACTTACGGGTTTTCTTGAGCCTGAACGTACGGAGGGGCGGGGACAAACCCGATGGGGCCGGTCTCTTGACGCCGGTCACCGTCGTCGTCATTGGTTCTCCGGAGGTAACAGTCGTAGCCTCCGGAGCAGTGGTCTTCTCACCACCGGGGTTCCCCGCCACCTCTTCACTATCTGACTCGGTGTCAGATAGAAGCACCGGATCAGCCGTGGAGGCCACCTTCTCCTTTCCCTTCCCTCCGGCAGCCTTCTTCTTCCGCACAAGGGGAGGACCATCTGCGGATTCCTCAGAAGAAGACAGGATGTAAGGATTTCCAGCAGCGGGTACAGCATTGAGGGGTTGAGGATAGAATATCGCCTTACCTGGCCCCCGGTGGCTCAGGATCTCTTGGCCCGGCGGATAGACCTCCACAAATCGATCCGCCGTTTGCTCCAGGATGGGCAACTCATTGTCGTCCAGAGCACGAGTGCCCACCCGCACGGGACTGTCAGCTTCCCGCGGGAACAGGAGCGACTCCAAGTCATTCCCCTCTGAAAGAAAAGAAACAGTTAGAAAATAAACTAATATCAGCAAGAAAGACAAGACATACCATAAGGAATAGAGTTCAAACCGTATTCGAGAAGGATAGGAAACCGAGACGCCACCTTCCATACCCGGCTCATCCCCAGCAGCACCATCCCGGACTCCGCAAACCGGTAAACCGGAGATTGGACCCGGGATATCTTCGCGAACTATTCCGCCTCCTGGTAGCTTGAAGCGTGAAGGCTCGGAAGCGCTTGACCCTTCTTGAACTTCATGGCAATGGGGATGGCGCGGGCAGAGATGTAGAAGAACTTCCGCTTCCACGATCGAAGACTGCGCTCGGTCACGCAGATCTTCAAACCCTTAATACGGGTTGTCAGGGTGTACCACCCCTGGACGCACCTCCAAGTATAGAAGGTCATCAGGCGGTCCACGTAGGGCTCAATACCCAGAATCCGGCACACCCACTCGAAGTGCCGGATCTTGGCAATCACCATCGGATGCACCTCGGTCAGGTGCACACCGTGCCTCTCCAGGACACGGTACATAAACTTTGTCAAAGGAAACCTAAGGTTCCCATAGACAAAGAATGCAGCATATACCCCGATCTTGCCACTGGGGGCATCGTACACAGTCTGGTGGGATTCAGGAAACTCAGGCTCAAGAGACTCAAGCATGAACTTCCTGACGATGTACTGGTACTGATCGACAGGTAGAGCACACTGGCACTCGCCAGCAGTACTCCTATCATCGGCTACAGCTTCAGCATCATGGGAAGACATTTTGCAGAAAGAAGAAAGTGATTTCGGGAAAATGCTTGCCTGAAAAGGGGAGTATTTGCCGGAAATCACTAAGAAGAAGAAGAAAGGTGAAAGTGTGGATTACAAAGAGGCCTCTCCCCCTTTATATACTAATCGCAATTAATGCGGTGAATTTAATGCGGAGGAGAGAGAAATCGAAGGTGCAATGAAACTATGACACGTGGCAAAAAGCAGGCTGGCAACAGCTGTTGACAGGACGTGTGCCAGTAATTTCGCGGCCACGCGCCCGAAAAATCGCGCCCACGCGCCGTAAAAAGCGTCTGGAATGACCATATAATGTCACGTCACCATAACTTCCTGCACGTCCTGACACAGTCAGAAGAAACTGTCGCACGACGTTTCAGAGGTTTGGACTGTTCCTATCTTTCCACCAACCTTTCGAATTTCAAAATTCAAAATTTAAAAATATTAAAAAGTAAGCGGGAAAATACCCCCTTACCTTGGCGAACAAGTAACCGTAAGACGGATGCGGGTACAGTGTAAAGGCAAAACCCTTCACATACCTAGCACCCGCAGGGAATTGAAGCCAAGAAAACCTTGGCGAACAAGTAACCGTAAGACGGATGCGGGTACAGTGTAAAGGCAAAACCCTTCACATACCTAGCACCCGCAGGGAATTGAAGCCAAGAAAACCTTGGCGAACAAGTAACCGTAAGACGGATGCGGGTACAGTGTTAAGACAAAACCCTTCACATACCTAGCACCCGCAGGGAATTGAAGCCAAGTACCTCGGCAACCAAGTAACTATAAGACGGGTGCGGGTACAGTGTAAAGGCAAAACCCTTCACATACCTAGCACCCGCAGGGAATTGACGCCAGGAATACCTTGGAAGTAAAGTAACCGTAAGACGAGCGCAGGTACAGTGTAAAGGCAAAACCCTTCACATACCTAGCGCTCCGCTGGGAATTGAAACCAAGAAGGATCTTCTGGGCAATGCTTGCGGAAACGGAAATAACATCCCCGCATAGCGGGAACGTCGAGAACTACGTTGTTTGATGCTCCAGGATGGAATTGGTGGTTTTAACATAATTGATCACTATGTTCAAAACTACCAAAACCTCATGGAGAATCCACACAAGTGGGACTCAACGCTCCTGACTTGCGAGGAGGTTACAGCCTACCCGCATCATACCCAAAGACCAAGCAGGAAACTCGGGAATTTCTGCAAGTGACAAGGACTTCCGCGGGAAGAATCCCCATGGAAAACCTTAAAAAAACCCTTTTCAAAACCCTCTGCTTAAAGTCCAAAAGTTCACCTCACTTTATTAAACACTCATGAGAAGAACATTGGACTGGGGGGACTTGAAGAGGTAGGTCCCAGCAGAGCCTAGTTGGACCCGCAAGACTCACCTTGAAGAGGGACGTCTGCGCAGAAACCAACTGGATCCGCAGGACCAACCATGCTCATAGACGTGACGTCCTTACGCGCAGTACGCAAGCTGGTCCCGCAGGAAATGCCTCCCGATGGTGAAGGACTCCGCCTGTCCCCGCAGCCTCGGATACAAGCCATCAGGGAAGGCCACCCGCGCAGCAGGGCTACACGCACAAGGCACTTAGCTCTCACTCACTCAGTGTCACCTGAAGGAATGAGCGAAGCCGGGAACTATCCCGCACAAGGGCGGGAGGGGGAATACTCCCGCCCAAATAAGCCAGTCCGTACGATACAGGAAGATCTTCTGTACTGTACCTGACGAGGTATGGGAAAAAGATCTGACTAAAGATACGACAGCTTATTGACAACAGTATGGCGAGCAGCATGCTCCTGCACTGTATGTCACTATTGGCCGCTGCCTACTCACCAACTACTGCCATACCACGTGCATAGCCGTCAGTTGGTGGAACAGGAATAGTATACAGCAGGCCTGGTCGCTATCAGCCGCTACCTACCCACCAACTACCAGCAGGGCACGTGCGTAGGCTACTGTTGGTGGAACAGGAACACTGTTGCAGCCGGCCATACCTCTTTGGAAACCTACCTTCGGCTATAAATACCACAAATGGTATGACCATCTCATCTTATCATATCTTACTACATTATCATCATATTATACCTGATATCTGCTCTAGCAATCTCTTGATATACTTTTATATTTAAAGAGCAATCTAGTCTGATTCTCACGCCGGAGGGTGGTCACAAGGAGGAACCCCCCCCTTCTCAGTGACGAGCTCACGGTGTCTGTTTTGCAGGTTATCAGAAGAACCATCTTCCAAGGGTCTAACCCCTCGTGGGAAACATCTCTCCAACCCCCAGGTTACCAGTAATCTGTCGTGGGTCCGGTTAGTGTTTCTTCACCGCTTAAAGCCGGGGTGTTACACCCAACTTCTTGAATCGGCTAAACATATGTCTAAACATATACTTGGGATGATATATAATGTGTGTTCCAATCTCTAAATGTTAACATTCCACATTAAATTCATGAGAAAAGACCAAAATGTCCATTTTGAGTCTTTAACCATGTCAATTCCAAGAATGTTCATCCAATGGTGTATGACTTGTCCAAATGTAAATCGGCAAAAGTCAGTTTAAACCAATCAATGACTGCCACACATGGTAATCTAGTTGGACCGTACATATTTTTAACGTGAAAATTAAAAAGCAGCCGCCTACTCGCTAGTGTTATTTATTATTATAATAATATATAATAATATTTAATTAAATTTTAAATTATCCAGCTTTATATAAATTTGAATCTGCCGTTACGACATGCTTTCTAATTTATGTGCCGACATAAACTAAATTTTGAATAAGCCATTGCATGTAGATAAAAACAAATTGTCCAATAAATTTTTATAAGAAAAAAATTCTATTTGTATACCTGTGGTTTGTTGCTTCCATCCATTTGTATACAAATTCGAAACCTTTAACATTTTGAACACATATTAATTCCAATTGTATCCATTTGTATACAAGTTCCAAACGGAGTAAACCAATGCCGTTAAAACCTCCCTTACATGAGGGCCATTTTCGTCTATTCAAATAAAAAATAAATCCAAATATCATATCAGACCAATTCAAAAATTTAAGCCAATTACAAAAATGATTGTTTAGTTTTTTTATTATTATTCCCAAACAACAACAATTAAACCTTATGAACAAATTTTGATTTTTAATGATATTAGGGAATGAGGATACATTGTATGGAAATGATAATGTCTTTATGCTACTGTTAGTGAAAGTTTATTGTGATTTTAGGTACCTAATGGTATATTATTAGTGAAAGTTCAATGTGTAAGCCTGCTCCATTTTTTCAGTTTATTCTGCTAGGTAATATATAAAAAAAACTGACATTATGCATGAAATCTGACAATATATTCCCTACAATATATATCGCAATCTGCTGCAATATATTGGTCACATTTATGTTGAAGTCAAAAATCTGAACTTAACATTTTGGTAGATACTTGAATGGGTGATTAGATCAGTATTTCAATAGTTTGACCAAAAGAGCAACTGCTGATCATGAATATGTGAACCTTGATTATACCACATTTACATGTTTTCAAATTGTGTTTAAATTAGATCAGAATCGTCCAATTTTTATACAAATAAATTATGTTCCATTTAAATATTGTAAACACGATGTGACTATTGTCAAACTATAACTACTGCTATTTTCTTTGAGTTAGCCTAATTACAACATTATATGTTGGCATGTAAACGAACTGAACGAAAACGAGCATGCTCGTAGGTGTGCATTTAACTTTTAGTGAACTAATCGAACAAAATTTTGTGTTCATGTACGTTCGTTTTGAAATTGAACATGTTCTTGTTCGTTTATAAAAAAGAATATATTCATGTTCGTTTATGTTCTTTTAAAAATGAACGATTTAAAGCATAAGCGATTTTATTTGAATAGACGAAAATATCCCTCATGTGGGGGAGGTTTTAACGGTCTAGTTAACTCCATTTGGAACTTGAAATGCATACAATTGGAATTAATATGTATTCAAAGTCGAATTTGTATACAAATGAATGGAAGCAAAAAACCACAAGTATACAAACAGAATTTTTTTCTATAAATAATAAACTTTATATAAAAGTAAGATATATATTTGAGCTAAGTCAATTGTGGGTAAAATTACGCACATAGATTATAAAAAATAACGTCGCAACGACACATTCAAATTTTTATAAAACTATATTTTAAACAAAAATATTTAAAATTAATTATTAATTATACTAACATAATAAACCAAAACAAACCCCGGGCATCGAAGTGGACACAAGTACAGCCTTATCCAATATAACAAAAAAATGATAACACGTACATTTGGAGGTCCCAAAAGTTAAAAATGAAAATCATCCCTCAACAATATAAAACAAAACAAAACCTTTTTATCAGTTTTAATCTACCACCAAAGAAATGAATAATCACGAAACATTTTATCTCATCTGCACAATCCCAGCACTAATCAGCTTCTGTATCTTGTTCATCACAGAAGGATTCTTCATGTGATCCTGTGCAGCCTTCGGGTTCTCTTGAAGATCTTTCAAAACCTGTAAGTTCACCAAACACAAAAATATTACAACTTTTAAAAACTACAAGACAACATTTACAAACTACGACGACCAAAGAAACGAAACATACTTGTGCCATAACAGGATCCGTTAGAATATTCTGAATCTCGGGATCTTGCATAGCCTTCGCCTGTAAATGTTGTTAAATTTACAGGAATATTAGTATTCGTTCTACGCAGCTAAATGATGAGGATTTGAACCTAAAGAATCAGTCCACAAACCTGTCTCTCTTTTAGCTCATCGGGTGTCAAATCCCCACGACTAGCTAGGTTAATTTGTTGAACACAGCTGCAAATAACAGGCAATCACATTACCCTTTTATTAGCTTAACTGTCGCTACAAAAACTAGGTGAAGCAAAAAAAAGATTTGTGATTATACCTTCTCACGCCTTCAAGCAACTCGGGGTTTTGAGGATCATGTTTCAAACCCTCCTGATACGTCTCTAAAGCTTTGTCAAATTCTTTCATGAAAAACTGGATTGCACCTTTTCGTGTGTATCCTTTTGAGAACTTTGGATCAATTTCTATGCACTTTTCTGCATCCTTCAAACCTTCTGGCATGGCCCCGAGTTTAGTGTAGGAAGCAGCTCTGTTACTGTATGCCTGTTAACAAGAAACGAAACACCATGAAAATATGCGTGTATTTAAAAAAATGATGCTTCGTTCGCACAAGATTCTCAATGGTTTTGTCATTGTTGAGAATCTTGAGACCAAAACTATATCTTTGCATCACCATCATGAAAATGTGCTTATATTTAACAAAGATGAGGATTTGATCACACAAGATTCTCATTTTTTTGTCATTATTGAGAATCTTGAGATCAAAACTATACCTTTGCATCCCCATCATGAAAATGTGCTTATTGCTTATATTTAAGAAAGAAGATGATTTAATCCCACAATATTTTCAATTTTTAGTCATTAATGAGAATCTTGAGACCAAAAATATACCTTTGCGTCTTTGGGATTCCTTCGCAAAGCTTCTGTGTAGTGCTTAATAGCCTCGGGGTATTTCTGCTCTTTGAAGTATTCATTTCCTGAAATTTGTTTGTAATTCGATTAACAAATCAACTAGTTAAAGATTAAAGAAATAAAGCAAATTAAGCACTGGAAATAAAAATCAAACCTTTTTCGCATTCTTTTTCAGCAAGTTCAGGGCTATAATATTCTTGTTGCTCAAGTTCCTTCTTTGCTCTCTCTGCATCATTAAGCTTCTTCAATGTATCAGGATTACGATGCTCTGTAAGAGCTTTTTGGAAAGTCTCAATTGCAGGTTCATAGTCTTTAGAGGTTTTTGCCAGTTTGACCAATGCAGTTCCTTTCCTTGTTAAAGCTCTAGCAACCATCTTGTAATCCGAACGAAGCTCTCTTCCTCTCTCCACGGCTTTTTCACAATCTTTTATGCATTCATCATACTGTAAATAATAGAAACCTGGTTTACTACTTCTACAGTTGTGCAACATAAAGGTTCAAAGCCAAAAAACGATAAACTAAAGACATCAAGCCTGTAGCTGCTAAACTACACTAGTTGCTAAACTAATAATGATAATACACAGGCATAACAACTATTGATGGTGTAAACGAGCCAAGCCGAGCCCGAGCTCATCTAGGCTCAAGCTCTGTTCGTCAGTAGTTTTTCAACCTTCGCCTCGGCTTGTTTCGAACTCTACTTCTAAAGCTCGAGCTCGGCTCGCCAGTAGTTTTTCAAGATTGAGCACAGCTTGGGCTAAACTCGTTTTTATTTATTACATGCATATGCCTATTTTACTTACATATATATTTTTATTTTATTGCATATAATTTAATTGTAATTTATTAAATATATTACATAAAAATTATATAAATAAAAGGCTTGCTTAGGCTCGCGAGCCGGCTTGAGCTCGACAAGCAAAGATCGAGCTCGTTTATTAAATAAATATATTTTCGGCTCGCAAGCCGATCTCGAGTAGCTCACGAGCGGCCTGGCTCGATTACGCCCCTAACAAGTATTCAAAATTTCAAATTTTTAGCTCTCATACTCACAAAATTCAGAATAATGTAATTAAATTTAAAACAGGTGCATACCTTTCCCATCTCTAGATACACGGCAGCTCTATTTGTGAGGAACGAAATATCTGCTTCATCCAGCTCAATAGCTTTTGTATAATGCGCAATAGCCGTTTCAAAATTCTTCTTCTTGTAAGCAGCATTCCCAGCCTCTTTCTCCTTCTGAGCCTGTGCTTTCTTCTCCTTAATCTCTCGCTCCTCCTCAGTCACCATAGCTGATTCCACCTCCTGTTCCACTGACGCTTCCGGTTCCGGCTCTCACTTCTTCTCCTTCACCTGCTCTGTTTCATCGGCAGGACGTTTCTTCTCTTTAGACGGAGAATCCGGCATCTCCACATCATCTCCAGGAGCATGAGCTTGCATCTTAATATTCAACAACACACTCAACGCCTGCATAACTCTTTGATCCTGCAAAACACAAATTCAAAATTTATTTTTTATAGAGTTTTCTTATTACTACTATATAAGTATATTTCAAAACCAAATATATATATAGGGCATGTATAGAATGAAAACCCATTTGAGTTGCGAAAACCCGTGAAAACCCTATGTGACATCATTTTATATATTCATTATATATATATATATACACACACACACACACATCTACATCGAAACAGAAGGCAAACCGACAAAAGCCTATATTCAAAATTTATTTTTTTTTAGAGTTTATTATAATTGGTATATAACTAATATAATTTAAAAAGGTAATTACAACTGGCGTGGTTGTAAAAAATCCAGACTACTTGCCGATTAATTCTCGATTACTCGGTATTCAGTCAAAGTTATATATAACTAATATGAAGGTTGGTATATATTTGAAATTTGAAAATTTTATTATATTTAATTTTATATTCAAAAAATTACATATAAATTCCAATCCTACTGATCGCTGATCCCTACCCCCACCACCCGACTAGTGCCTAACGAGTTGCACAACAGTGACTACAATGGGTATAAAAGCATAATTTAAATATAAAACAATAAACTTTTTAAAAATCAAAATACCTGCAAATAGAGATTCAAATTGTTGGGGTTCCGCTGCAAATCCTTCATCATATTAACAAAATCCGGCTGCTGCATATACACTCTCGTAGCCGTATCCGCCGTAAGCTTGGCCCACATATCCACCCCAAACGCATCACCAAACAAATTATTATTACTATTGTTCGGCGGCGCACGTGACCTAGAAGACGATGCCGCACGTGCCGACTCAGCATCCTTAAGTCCAGATTTCAAACTCTCATTACTCGGATCAATTTCCAAACCTTTCTTATACGCCAATACGGCGTCGTCGTATTGCTTCAAGCCGTGGTGAGCCGCGCCGAGCCGCGAGTAGCCTTTGGACCAGTCCGGCTTCAGATCGACGGTTTTGAGTGCGTCGGTTAATGCGTCGGAGAATTGATTTAAGGAGGCGTGTGAGGCGGAGCGGTTGGAGTAGAGGACGTGGTTGGTAGGGTTGAGGTTGATTGCGTCGGTGAAGTGTTGGATGGCGGCGGTGTAGTTGCCGGCGGCGAAGGCGGCATTGCCTTTGGCTTTGGCTTCGTCGGCCATTGGTGGATTGTGATTGGAAAATTATTGATTTGGGGATTAGGGTTTTATTTTATAAGTTCGTTGGTGACTGAGGGGCTTTCTGGAGACTTCTGGTTATACTATTGTTAGCAAAGTGAATGATGATTGGCTAAATGGAAATTAATGTCACCGTCCATCAATTTGTATATGTATATAGGGTTGTAGTTGGACCGAATCAAATCGGGCTGAGACTTTGTTTGTGTTTCTTCGCTAACACCGTATTCTCAGGTTTATAATAAAAAGAAAAGAAATGATAAGATTGGATAGGGGAAGAAAGGAAAAGAAACTATATATTTAAAAGACGTTCTCGAGTTAAAATAAAAGAAGACAAAAGAAAGTGTTAATTACATTCTTAAGTTAGATAGAAAGAGAAAAATAGTGTAAATTAGTAATATTATACATGATTATAAACTTTCCTTCCGAATCAGGCCATATTTGGCTGGAAAGTTTTGGAAGAAAAAAACCCTAACTTTTCTTTCCATTCTTTTTCTTTTCTTTTAATGAAAAAACTCAAGAATGAAAAAAGGAAAATTTTCTTATCCTTTCTTTTCCAAACCCATAAATAAAAAACTCAAGAATGTAGAGTAAGTTTTGTTGGACATACGGATGTTTCACGAACGCTTTACCGAACGAAAATTCGTGTCTTTGTCTGTTCATTAAGGAATTAAATTTGTTCACGTCTGTTTGTGTCCATTCGTTAATATTGTAAATGGACGTTAATAGACAAACAAACACTAACGAACCCTAATGAACACTAATGGACAAACGAGCGCACAGACACTAGTGGACAAAACAATAATGGACACTAACTAATATTAATGGGCAAATATACATAAACGACTCTAATGAACAAAAGAACATAAATGATTAGGGTTTGTTTTACTTTTCACTTGGTTTATATATAGGAAGCTATGATGGCGGGGGTAATATGGTAGAAAGTCATTTAAATAAAACATATTAATTACAAAATATTATACATTACCGGGCGGACATAAGTAAACCTAACGGACGGAAGTTATCAGACAGACGTTACCCGCCGCTACCGAACGTTCAGAGATTTTAAACATAAAGAATGTTTTCTGGCATTTATAAAGGTATAGGACAACCACTGAAAATTGAAGCAAACGTAAATGATGAGTTTTGTTATTCAGTATTTTTAAAACTGTTACTAATAATAAAAAATTCGATGTATAAAGTTTATTTATTATAAATTTTAATGTAATTATTATGAAAGCTTTGTGATGGACTCGAAATTCATTTCGAATATGACTCTAAATTCAAATCGAGTTTGGATTTTTGTTTCGATTGGAATTTAAATTGGACTCGAATTAATAATCATTATTCGAATTGAATGCAAATTTGTGATATTTCAATTCAAATAAATAAAGCACAAGTTATATCACACGGAGGTTTTTGTCTCTTTGATCGCTGGAGGTTCTTCAAAAGTATGAAAAGCTGGAGAACGTTGTACCATCCAGGCTTTGGAGGCTTCTACATCATCCTGGTAACAAGGAGAGGTTCATTTTGACGCATGTAGTTTTTTTTGTTTTTTTTTTCCTTCATGAAAGAATGAAATGCATATAAAATATAAAACAACATCTGTGA
Source organism: Bidens hawaiensis (assembly GCF_021521415.1). Classification (NCBI taxonomy): domain Eukaryota; kingdom Viridiplantae; phylum Streptophyta; class Magnoliopsida; order Asterales; family Asteraceae; genus Bidens; species Bidens hawaiensis. Next base: position 786,937 of record NW_027491800.1, on the reverse strand, counting down.
AAATTTATCTAGGGGTTATTAAGTAAAATTACTAAAAAATAAAGTTTTACTTTTAATCACCATCATACCTTTCTTGTATCCTTACTATTAGGTTTGTTATGAGCAAGGTTATACTAGTTGCGTTTATTTGTTTATTATTCCTTGATTAGAGATGACAACATAATTTAAATCGAAATATTCAGGGCGGATAATGCAACTTGTATTAATGTAAGTGTTGGGACAAGTATGTAACTGCTTCTTCTTTGGCAGCCGAAAGCTAGTTCTGAATATGCAAGGCAAAGATGAAGTAACAGAAAACATAGAAATAACACATGCATCATCATCTAACACATTAATAGTCAATCAGCCGCGGGATCTTCTAAGATCGCCCGCGTAGGAGGAGATACTTTATACACCATAAAAAGTATACACATTATGCATCGTTGCATACAATATGCTAGAAAGGCATTAGACTCATGATCCGCAATGAAGTTTGGCCAACCATCTTAAACAAGACACGGGTGTGTGATTCACCGCAACAAACAATCATCCCCTCTGATACCATTTATGTAACACTCACATCTCATACCAGCCAATATTACCAATTTATCTACCAATATATGCGAGCTGCCTAAGAATTCATCAACGAGCACAACTAACACAAATTTATGAACGGATAAATAACCATGTTGCTTCGTATATCTTTCAACGAAAAATTGGCTGATTTCATATGGTCCTATAAAACATAAGTGAAAAAAATTACAAACATAAAAGAGAATTACAGGAAGCAAAATTAAGCTGTAACTGCTTCTTCTTTAGCTGCAGAAAGCTGGTTCTGAATGTGTTGTGGTACCACATCGAATTTCGCTAGTTGCATAGTGTAAGACGCTTGACCTTTTGTCATTCCTCTTAATGTACTCACATACTGAAACATTTCGGCTAGCGGCACAAGCGAATCCACCACCTACACCCCAACACACAAACCATTAATAAAACAAAATATATACTATTAATAAGGGCATATACCATTAAAAAAAACTAACACATTTTCTGTATTTTCTCCTAAAATCCCTTCCCAACATTTTGCACATAAAAAACCAACATACTTTCTTTTCTATTCCATAAAAGTCACTTAATTTTTTTACACATCAAAGTTCTTCCACATGTTAAATCTGAACAAACCTGTGTTTTTTTACTTTGTAAATGAGACGATACGAGACGAGCCAAGTCCAAGTATGCTCGAACGTGGCTCGTTTTGACTTAAGATAGCTAAAGCTCGAGTCAAGAGTTTGGCTCTTTTCGAGCTCTTTTTCCAAAACTCGAACACGGCTTGTGAGTCGTTAATTCAAGCTCAAGCTTGGGATGGACTCGGATCGTATTATTATTAATAAATTAGATACAGTTGTAGTTTACATCATGAAGTTATTTCTATCAAGATATTATATATGAGAGATATTATTATATAAATATAAATTTAATCCATTTAATAGAAACTAGAAAATTAATAAATATTCAGATATATATTTTCTTTTTCAAATTTGACATGTTAAGGGACTTTCATGATAAAAAAAAACTGAGTGTTGGTTTTTTATGTGCAAAATAATGTTAACAGACTTTTACAAGAAAAAAAAACGTATGCTAATTTCTTATGGTATTTTCCCTATTAATAATGTTAAAAAAAAAAAAGAGTTTTAACATATACCTTGAGGCCACCAGGTTTGTCACCAAAGCTATTAATCTGTCCTCTTCTAGAATTTAAATCACCAATAACATCTCCCAAATGTTCTTCAGGTGTCACAACTTCAACTCTCATAACGGGTTCCAAAATCTTGGGTCCCGCTTTCCTAACTCCTTCACGGAACGCGCCTCTAGCTGCCAGCTGGAAGGCGAGTACGCTTGAGTCAACATCATGGTAAGACCCATCAGTCAACACTGCACGAAGGTCAACCACAGGGAAGCCCGCGAGTACTCCATTAGACATGGACTCTTCTAACCCTTTCATTACACCAGGGATGTATTCTCTTGGGACCGCACCACCCTTGATCTCACTCTTGAACTCGTATCCACTACCAGCTTCTAGTGGCTCGAACCGCACGGTTATGTCTGCAAACTGTCCTTGACCACCTGATTGTTTCTTGTGCACATACTTGACCTCTGACATCCTGGATATGCTCTCACGGTAGTTAACCTGTGGTGCACCTACATTCGCTTCCACCTGATAATCACACGAAACAAAGCAATTTAATATTATTGCTGCAAATTGCCATAATGCAAACAAAAATAAGTAAACGAACCTTGAATTCCCGCTTGAGCCGATCAACAATAATCTCAAGATGCAATTCACCCATTCCTTCGATAACCGTTTGGTTAATTTCTTCATCACGTGAGAAATGGAAAGGGTCTTCTTGTGCAGGTTTGATTAACCCGTTAGCCATTTTATCAACATCGGCTTTGGTTTTTGGCTCGATAGCAACTTTAATAACGGGATCAGGGAAATCCATTCTTTCAAGCACAATCGGCTTCTCAGGATCACATAAAGTTTCACCAGTAATGGTATCTTTCAACCCCGCAAGAGCCACAATATCACCAGCTAACGCTACTTTAACGTCTTCTCGACTGTTCGCGTGCATTTCAAGCAACCTCCCGATTCTTTCTTTCTTTCCTTTATTTGCATTCACTACATACGATCCCGCAGCAAGCTTCCCAGCATATATTCTCACAAACGTAAGCGACCCGATGAAGAGGTAGGTCCCAGCAGAGCCCAGTTGGACCCGCAAGACTCACCTCAAAGAGGGACGTCTGCGCAGTTGGACCCGCAAGACTCACCTTAAAGAGGGACGTCTGCGCAAAGACCAACTGGATCCGCAGGACCCACCACGCTCAGAGAGATGACGACCTTACGCGCAGTACGCAAGCTGTTCCCGCAGGAAAAGCCTCCCAATGGTGACGTACCCCGCCTGTTCCCGCAGCTGCGGATACTAGCCATCAGGGAAGACTACCCGCACTAATAGCAAGGCTACACGCACAAGGCACTAACTCTTAAATAATTCAGTAATGTCACCTGAAGAAGGAATGAGCAAGCCGGGAATACTCCCGCCCAAAGCCGGGAATACTCCCGCCCAAATGAGCCAGTCCGTACGCTCCTGGAGGATCTTTTGTACTATACCTGCCAAGGTATGGACAAAAGATCTGACCAAAGCAGCGACAGCTCACTGACAACAGTACGACGAGCAGCACGCTCTAGTACTTAATGTCACTATCAGCCGCTGCCTACTCACCAACCCTTGTCGTGGCACGTACATAGCCTGCAGTTGGTGGAAAAGGAATAGTACACAGCCGGCCATGTCACTATCAGCCGCTGCCTACCCACCAACCACTAGCATGGCACGTGCGTAGCCCACAGTTGGTAGAAAAGGAATATTATACAGCTGGCTGTACCTTCTTGGACACCTACCTTCGGCTATAAATACTCCAACATTTTGGAACGGTATGATTATCTTGTATCTTATCTGCTCTAGCTATTTCTCTTAATATACACTTATATTCAGAGCAATCTAGTCTGATTCTCACGCCGGAGGGTGGTCACAGAGAGGTACCCCCCCTTCTCAGTGACGAGCTCACGGTGTCTGTTTTGCAGGTCATCAGAAGAATAACCATCTTTGCCGGACCTAACCCTCGTGGGAAACATCTACTTGACCCTAAGATTATCCGTAATCTGCCGGGGTCACTTAGTGTTTCTTCACCCGACAAACGGGTCGTTCATGATCTTAAACGCCAGCCCAGCAAACGGTTCGTCATCATTTGCAACCCGTTCAATTTCAATTTCTGGATTCTCCGGGTCAGTACCCTTCATAGGTGGCAAGTCAAGTGGAGACAGTAAATAGTCAACCACCGCATCGAGCAACGGTTGAACACCTTTGTTTTTAAAAGCCGACCCAAATAAAACAGGGACAAAACTGCCCCCGATGGTCCCCTTCCTAACCAACCTCTTAACTGTTTCTTCATCCGGCTCGACTCCTTCAAGATACGCTTCCATAACCTCGTCATCTAATTCAACAATCGTCTCGAGCATTAAAGCTCGATACTCTTCCGCTAACTCTTGAAGATCGGAAGGAATGTCTTCATATGAAAATTTAGCACCTAATTCTTCACCGGACCAAACTATCGCTTTCATCCTAACAAGATCAATAACTCCTTTGAACGCATCTTCTGCACCAATCGGGAGTTGAAGCACGAGTGGTTTAGCACCCAAATTTGTAACAATCATATCCCGTGTTCTAAAGAAGTTAGCACCGAGCCGGTCCATTTTATTAACAAAACATATTCTCGGCACACCATACTTATCCGCTTGTCTCCACACCGTTTCGGACTGCGGTTCAACACCAGCAACGCTATCAAACAAACAAATGGCACCATCAAGAACCCGAAGGGCTCGTTCCACTTCAAGTGTGAAGTCCACGTGGCCGGGTGTATCAATAATGTTGATGCGGTGTTTGTTCCAGAACGTGGTGGTTGCAGCTGATGTGATAGTGATTCCTCGTTCTTGTTCTTGTTCCATCCAGTCCATTGTGGCGGTACCCTCGTGTACTTCACCGATTTTGTAGTTTCTTCCCGTGTAGTATAGCACACGCTCGGTTGTGGTGGTTTTTCCCGCGTCTATGTGCGCCATAATGCCGATGTTGCGGTGGTCCTTCAATGGAACCTCACGTTTTGCATCTGAATAATAATAAAAATAAAAATATGATATCAAGTAAACAATGGAAGTAGTTTACTAGTTTCTTCATATTACATTCTCTTCAAATTTAGCATCACAAACTATTATAGGTTGCATAATTCAACATCAGCAATCATTTATTGCAGTTCACAAATTAGGGGGTTGCATAAAACCCGAAAAAACCCGACCCGAAACCCAAAAAACAAACCAAATAACCGAACCGAAACAAAAACCAACTGTTTGGTTTTATGTTTTCTAAAAAAAACTGAACTTTTGGTTCGGTTTCAATATTGCGTGTAACTAAAATCGCACCGAAGCAAACTCACAGAATTTCATTTTTTTTTTATATTTTATATCTTGAAATTTTATGTTATTTATAATAATTTAACACATAGTGTAACCCAAAGTCCCAAACTCTTTATCCCAATTTCATTATTTTTTGCCAATACTCTTTTTTTTTCCAAAATTTTCAAGCCCAAAAAAGATGAAAAAAATTGAAACCAAAAACCGAAACTGAATGGTTTCTAAAAAGTAAAAACTCAAAAACCGAAATTCAGATTTCGGTTCGAGCCCAAAACCGAACCAAATTGAAAACCTGAATGCCGAAAAACGGTTTTTAAAAACTCAAAAACAAAAATTTTGGTGTTCGATTTGAGCCCAATACAAACCAAAAAACTGAATTCGAACCAAAAACCGAAAGACCAAAAATGACCGGTTGGTTAAAATTCAAAAACCGAAATTCCAGTTTTCACTTGGAATAGAAAACCGACCCGTGCACACCTCTAAGACACGAACTATTATCTCTAGGTAACAGAATTTTAGGGCTTTGTTGCAATTTACTGAACTTGATTCAATTAACACGGAAATTGGAACCAACTAAATTCATTTTCACCCAATTAAAAATCAAAGCCTTCAATTGAACATGAATTCAAACAGCAAATAATAAACTAATCCGAAATAACTAAACAGACCTTCAGCAGCCATAGCAAACACCGAAAGATTCCGTTTCGGAAACCGAGAAGAAGTCAATTTGGTTGGATTGAGATTGAGCCGTTGGGCTACGAAGAAAGATGACGTAAGGCTACGTGGACAGTGACGACGGAGAGAGGCGGAGGGTGAGAGCAGGTGGCGGCGGTTTGAGGGAGTGACATTGGTGCCGGAGAAGTTGCAGAGTGCAGCGGCGGTAACGGATTCGGCCGCCATTATACTCACTCGCGCCAATAATAATAATATTATTATCTGGTGGTGATGAGATAATGGGGAGGGAGGGAGGGAGGGAGGGTAATATATGGATTGGGAGAGTTGTGTTTTTGGATAGGAAAATACTTGAAATTGGGATAGTTTTTTTGTGGTAGGGAAAAATAGAGACTCTATTATTATTCAAAGTGTTCATAAAATTAAATTGTTGAGGAGGGTTTTTGTTGTTAGGGGGAGCGGAATGGATAATGGAATTAACTTGATAAGAGAGTGAACGGATAAAGGAATTAAATGATGATTACGTATCATCTTATTGTCTAGTTTGGTTAATCGTTAGGAGTGAAACAATTCATTATTTTGTGTTATTTGGTTGATAGAAAAAGTTGAAGAATGTAGCATAAATGACAAAAATACTCATCCCTCAAAATAAAGAAAAGTTACCGAAATGAAAAAATGATAATGGCTACGGTGGTGGTGGCAGCGGTTACGTGGCGGTGGTGGTGATGGTGAGAAAGCAGGATGAAAGAGGAAGTGGAATGAAAGAAAAGATGCGTATGAATAGTTTTGGTGCATATAGAGAGAATTAGATTCTTGTGTAAGAGGTTATTCTGCCTACTAATCCTGCATATCAAACACGATCTTTTATATCCGTCTAAAATTAGGGTGGAAGGAACAGCTTCAGGTGGGGTGGGGTTGAGGTGGTAAGACTGTCCCGTAAGAGAACACCATTCCTCACTTATAGCCTTCTAGGTAACGTTTGGTATGCAGGAATGAGAGGTGGAATGGAATGAAGCATTACGAATGAATGAAGAAAAGTGTGTTTGGTTGGCTAAGGGAATGGAATCACCCACCTTATCCATTACATTCTCTCTAAAACACCCAAAATATTTCATTCCATCTGCCACCCTTGTTTTTTTCCCCCGTTCCATCCCCTCGTTCAGCCTGCTTCATCTCCACCACCATCCTACCATAACCATCGATCACCATCGCCATCGCCATCTAACACCACTGTTGTCGCCACTAACCACCATCGCCGCCACATACCACCCCCCCTGTCGCCGTCATTGACCATCACCATCCACAACCACGACCGCCACCCACCATCACTGCAACCTACCCACCCACCTCCTGCCCCGGCCATTATCGCCAACCTCCACCACCTGCCACACCACCTGCTACCACCAACCACCGTCATTGACCACTACCACCACCGCCAACCACCATCACCGACCGCCTACCACTCTCGCCATCACCTCCCACAACCCGTCACCGCTCACCGCCAAATTTATTTTATTCCTGCTTTTTTCCTGTCTACCTAACAACATAAATTAATTATTCATTCCATTTCTAGTTTTCTACATTGTAACCAAACAAGACAATGAAATGATAATGATTCATTTTATTCCCTCGTTCATTCCATTACACCATACCAAACAGACCCCTAGTTTAGATACCGTAAGATTAATATAGAAGTGGGATAGCTACACCAAGTTGAAGTTGCAACAAGTTTCAGAGAGAAAAAGTGAGTGGGAACACCATATAGGAATAGGGGACACTTTTTATATTAAAATTAATACAAATAATAACGATACTCTTGTTATTACATGAGAAAATAAGTAGTACAAATACCGTAATATAAAATAAAATAAACAATGAAATAACATAACAAATATATTAAATGATTCAACTCAAGATATTCTAATGATAAAGTCTTCAACTTGTCATTCAGCACATTTTATTGTAATCTTATTGACACGAACTTAAAAAATATAATTTCCAACTTTTAGCACATCAATGACTTCTAGTAGTCTCTTTGGCTGCAAGAATGAACGAAACAAATGTTGACGGTTGAGGCTGAGGCACGTGTTCAACATGCTTCCCTTAAAACAGATTCCGCGCCTCTACATAAGACAACGCGTCTGTCTCCAAGGGTACAACAGCCGAAGCAGTTAGTACTGCCGGAGATGTCCACGCGCTCGAGGTTATATCGGGGTAATTAAAGTGTAGTGTTAGAACTTATGGAAAAATAATAGAATAAAGAAGTAAATGGATCAATTAGAGAAACCCATCTCTATAGATTTGGAAACTCATCTCTATAGGTTTCCAACATATGAGTCTTTAAAGCTTTCTTTTTCACCAATAACTATTCTTGCATGTATGCATTTTTCTTTTAATTTTCTAGCTACTTTCAAATAAGGCACATAGCCTATTATATATACAAGAGTTAAGGGTGAGTAAAGTTTCACTTAATTATAAATCTTATCTTATCTTACATCTTATCTTACAATACTAATAAAAGAAAATGTTAAAGCTTATGTGTCAAGCCCACATTTCACCTAATTCCTAATCTCTCATCTCATTCATTCTAGCTATTTATGGGTCATGGGTCAAAACCATTTTGTCAAATGGGTTATAACATAGTGTGGATTATATTCATTATTGAATCAAGTGTCATTTTCATACCTAAGGTTTGACCAACTACACAATATTAGTACCTTTTTTTTTAATTTCTTGCAAATCAACACATAGTGTTTCCAAAATCATGCTATCTTAATACTTTTCGTTAACCCTGTTTGTTTTTTCCATTAAGTCTACATTAAATTAATTCACAAGTATTTTGAGAATCATAACTGAAATAGCAGACCTTATTTATCTTTATCATTTGACAAAACCCGTGTAATACACGGGTTCAAAAGCTAGTTTAAAAATACAATAAAAACTAATTAATTGTCATCAAAAGGCCCATCTCAAGAGTTTCATGACTATATGAAGAGTTTAATATTAATTATTCTAATTAATCTTCATTCACCAAGTTCTAATTTTCCAACACACCATTTCTCCTATACAAGACTGGATGTGGTATCGATGGAATGCAATTGGTTATATATTGAGCCCTTTTTTGTTGATCATGATCAAAAGTTGTATACTAAAAGCACAACTTTTCAGGGGTTGATGAGGCCCAGCAATAATGGAAATGGGTTGAAGCTGGAAAAGAATGAGATTGAAGGATTGAGAGTAGTCTGCAAAGGTGAAGAATGCAAAAATTGATGAATATGTGTAATGCCTTAACATGATACATGTAAGAGATGGATACATGAAAAACATATGTTATACATTACGCAAATTAAGTCACGCATCATGAACAATAAGTTATGTGAGTGAGACGTAATTTGATTTTTAATGTATATTAAATATTACACTTTGACATAATATTTATCTACCCCTCTTGTTTCTTCACCAATTTTATTGTGACATGAGATATTTTTTTACATGTACTTGAAATAACTAATCATGTGTCAAAGTCATAAATTATGAACTTATTACTATAGTTAACCTGGTATATTTTTTTAAAACCGGACCATGAATTGAATACAAATTTTAGATTTGGAGAATGCACTATACAACATATTAGATACTCTCTTCACAACATGTTGTACAAAAAAATAAATAAACTAAATATACAAAGATTGTTAAAATATGTGAATGTTTCAAAATTTGTATCTTAAATCCTTTGGATTTATTGACATGTTAGTCTGCGTAAGATAGCACTTTAGGGCCTCAAATAACACCCCACGATATATCATGGTGCCATATATTTGTTGTGTACATCTCCTCTATTAGGATTGGTTAATAAGAAATTAGACGTGTACCACTACGGTATAAATACTAGTATCTTTACTATATGTGATCACGTTATTGTCTTATTTCTTAGGTATTGTGGCCGAACGTTTGACTTCTTTCATTTACTTGTCTCAAGTGACATTGTGTCAATATATTCTTGCTTGGAAACGATAAGGTTACATGCAACTAGTGTACACAACTACACATAAATTTCGAACTCCTATTCTATAAAACTCTGATATTAGATTCTGTCTATATCAAAACCTTTTATGATTGTTACATTGTATGGCCTTCATCTTATCCAAATACTGTTTATTTGGTCGAACATGATTGACCGCACATGCATGGTCTATGTGAATCCTAATTAGATGTGCGTTAACATATTCTTCGCTAGTTAAGATGTGCCCTGACTCACGGCTTTCATCTTCATATATTCATCCTTATAGTTGTCCATCTAGTTTTCTACAATGATACTATGTATACCATTGGACAACCTCGTGGACATATATTCTTTTCATGTCAATCATCTATATAATAACCCAAATTTATATAAAGATAACAAATAAACTATATTAATACATATGATTATTATTAATTAAGGTGTAGTTGTGAATTTAATATAATTATTTGAAATTTGAGATTTTGTGATTTGATCAACTAATATTAAACAAAATGATACATATGCATATTATGATTTGAATTTCGAATAGGAGGAGAAATCTAAAAGATTTATAGTATTATAAAATCAAGTATAAATCGTATAGCTATACTGGATCAATAATATTAGATCAATATTAATTAATAACCCATTCAGCCTCTTCAAACTAAGCACCGGATATTTTGGCAAAAAAGTTTCGTGCGTTATCCGTATCCCCGACGATCGACGATGTATAAAGCTTCAAATCAAACTTCACAAAACCATACCAGCTTTTGCTTACTCTCTGCCTCACCACCGCATCACACCATCACCCTAAATTAGCCTCGCAAAGAAGATTGTCCGCCACCACAGTGCCGCCAACGGCTGCTGCAAATCAGACGACAATCGGCAACCGCCGCAAGCCAGACGCCACCGGTGCCTTCGTTAGTTCACATCTAGTTCGGTGACAAACTTTGGGCACCGCCACTCGTTTCTGTTTCTCTCAAGTACCTACCGCCGTTTTTCCTTCCTCGAGTAAGCCACCGTAACGCATCGCATACCACCACCGTTCAAGTTCCGCCTTTGATCTGTTCTGTTCTGTCGAGAGGAACTGATTAAGTCGCTATCACGTTTACGTACATCACCGACCTGTTCGACAACTAAGGTAACCATCCGCTCCTTTTCTTTTGGTTCGTACACCTAATTAAGTCATTCGGATGAGATCGTTGATTCGTTCCTGTGATGGATAACGTTGTTTAATTAGAAACTCTATTTAAATTGGTATGTATAATGCATGCATGTCATTAAATAAAGGAGGACAAGAGTTTCTGTGTGCATAAAGTTAACTAAAGCACCATAATAATAAATATGAATGGCTTTACAGCCACTACGTATAACTTAAAATCAAATCTGAGAAGTTAGGAATTTAAAATAATAAATTAAATTTTAAAAGTTTTTGTGATCATAGGTAAATAATAATTCTGGTCAGTTACTTTATTCATAATATTCCCTTATAATGAAGTGGAGATTTAAAATTCAACATTTACATATTAGTACTTATTTTTGGTAGCTCTAACGATATTTAAATAACCACCGAAACAAGCCTATGGTTAAACAAGTTTTTTTATGGATTCTTAAAGTGTCCTCCCGGGAAAAATCAACGAATCATCCATCGTAATTATGCGAGTATATCTAAAATAAAATGTAAATAAACCGTAGATTCTCATAATTATTGAAGACGGGCCAACTTGTTTACTTTTACTTAATAATTAAGGTACGGATTCTGTTTTTTTTCACTCGAAGTATTAATTATATTTCGTTGCTCTGTAGTACGCTTTCAGTTTTTGTTTCCTCTTAGTATATTTCGTTATTTCGTAGTACGGTTTCTGTTTTCGTTTACTCGTAGTATAAATTATATTCCATTTTATATTCGGTGTCCGTCACTTTGTAGTGCGGACTTTCGTTAGCTTTTATTACAGTTTGAGTTCGGTTTATTTGTTATGTTTTATATTTATTTCTGTAACATGCAATAGTGTAACATCCCGAAATTTCAAAGTGATATTAATTATATTACTTACTAATAGAGGGAAAGTTTACTCGGGTTGTCAGGAAATAAATAATAGAGTAGGAGGTGGTATGAGTCGGGCTAGTGTTGGATTAATGGAGACGGGTTAAATGAGAATGGGCCTTAGGTCCATGGGATTTCAGGGATATAAATATCCCCTAAACCCAAAAATATCTTCATTTCCTTACTTTCTACACACACACTCCAAAAACACACACACCATCTACACCGCCGCCGGGCCGAGGAGAGGAACGGGCAGATCCGAGAGAGAGAGAGAGCGATTAGTGTGTTAACAAGTTAAACGAGATCCAAACAAGCTCAAAAAGGTATGATTCTTGATCTTTGAAGTTTAAAGATCCAAGCTTTTTAGTGTATGAGCGACCGAAAATGGTCGGGAAGCGTAGTGGGTGATATTGAACCATAGCAAGGGTGTTAAAATCGCTCAAAATGCTGGACAGAAACCGAACAGCGGCTGATCTGGACAACTTCGCCTGCAACTGGGCAACTTCGCCTTCAAAGCGATGAACTTCGCCTGCAAGCTAAGTTCGCCTGATGGCAACTTCTCTGTAAAGTTAAGTTCGCCTAACTGGTAACTTCGCCTGAGGCCAAGTTCGCCTGATGACAACTTCGCCTAGAGCTAAGTTCGCCTGATGGCAACTTCTCTGTAAAGTTAAGTTCGCCTAACTGGTAACTTCGCCTGAGGCCAAGTTCGCCTGATGACAACTTCGCCTAGAGCTAAGTTCGCCTGAGGCTTAACTTCGCCTAAAGCCAAGTTCGCCTGAGGTTTAACTTCGCCTAAAGCCAAGTTCGCCTGAGGTTTAACTTCGCCTAAAGCCAAGTTCGATTAGGAAATAAATTAAAAGCGATAAGTAAAAGTAAGCTAATACTAGGCCACCAGATTAGATCAGGCGAGTATTGATACGTGTAACTTGTACAGTCAGCCGAGCTCAGTTAAAGAAGGGATTTACAGCTATCAGAAGAAAGAAGCAGAGTTCAGGTGAGTTTCTAGCCCCATTTCCTTGTTATGTTTTCGGGGCTGTGTGCATACTCGATGTGAAGCGTGAATACACTTACCTTAAGTGGTAAGTGTATGCTATAGATGTTATACGAGGTATATATTTTATAATGCTTGTCGGTACGTGAACGATCTTCTGATATTGCACGTATCGCCAAGGATAGTAAATTCCAAGTGGTTGATAGCGTGTATGAATGTTATGATGTGACTTGTTCATTACGTAAATACTGAACTGATATGAAGAGTGTGTTAGAAGTGGCAAGAGTCTAAGGGTGTTAGTGGCATAACGTGAGCGCGTGATAGGGAAAGCCTGTACGTGCCATCGTTATTACGTGGGTATGAATGCTATGATGTGACTTGCTTATTATGTAAATGATATGAAGTGTGATATAGGCAGGCAGAGGTAGAGTGTGTTAGAAGTGGCGAGAGTCTAAGGGTGTTAGTGGCATAACGTGAGCGCGTGATAGGGAAAGCCTGTACGTGCCATCGTTATTACGTGGGTATGAATGCTATGATGTGACTTGCTTATTATGTAAATGATATGAAGCATGTTGTAGACAAGTAGAGGTAGAGCGTGTTAGAAGTGGCAAGAGTGTAGTAAGAGTGTTAGTGACATGACGATAGTACGTGGTAGGGTAAGCCTATACGTGACTACGTCATTAAAGTGGCAAAGTGGCAAAGTGGCATAACGTTATACGTTATTAAAGTGGCAAAGTGGCATAACGTTATACGTTATTAAAGTGGCAAAGTGGCATAACGTTTTACGTTATTAAAGTGGCAAAGTGGCATAACGTTATACGTTATTAAAGTGGCAAAGTGGCAAGGTGGTAGGTGTAAATAAGAGGCTAAGTGGTAAGGTAAGCAGGTTAGATGTGAAAGTGTGAATACACTTACCTTAAGTGGTAAGTGTATAGATGTTATACAAGTAGCTATTATGTAATGCTTGTCGGTACGTGAACGATCTTCGGATATTGCACGTATCGCCAAGGATAGTGATTGTCAAGTGGTTGTTAGTGTGTATGTATTCTATGATGTGACTTGCTTATTATGTAAATATTGTATTGATATAAAGTGTGCTGTAGACAAGTAGGGGTAGATTGTGATAGAAGTGGCAGAGTCTAGTAAGAGTGTTAGTGGCATGACGATAGTACGTGGTAGGGTAAGCCTATACGTGACTTCGTTATTAAAGTGGCAAGGTGGCATAACGATATTCGTTATTAAAGTGGCATCACGTGGCATAAAGTGGCATAAGTGGCTAAGCTGTAGGGGTAATTAAGAGGCTAAGCTATAGGGGTAATTAAGTGGTTAAGCAGTGGCATGTTAGACTGTGGACTATGTGTCTTCGGATACGTATATATTGTATGTAGTGGTTGTATGATAAGTTGCTTGATTAACTAGAACTCACTCAGCGTAGCTGACTTTTAGTATGCACACAGGTGAGTAGAATGAGACAGCTAGCTTGAGTGGGCACATGGTGGGCGAATAGGAGACTGGCATCTGAAGACTCAAAATGTTTTAATATAATTGACGTTTATTTTGAAAGACAAGAATGTTTAATTAAGGCAAGTTTTGGATTGCTGTAACGTTTCATGAAAGTTTTTATATTCCGCGAAAGTTTTAATGAACTCTGATTTGTAAGAACTGTGTTTATGAGTAAATCCGACGCGAAAGTAGGGCTACCGGGTTCGGGGCCTTACAAGTTGGTATCAGAGCATAAGTTCGAGAGATTTAAGCATCCTACATGCTTAGACTCGAACAGAGTATGGGATTTAAGTAAGAAAGGAAAGAAGATGCCAGTTCTAGAATGCCATGTGTCGCTCAAGCAAGATGAGTAAAGGTAAAGTGTATGATTAAATGATATATGTTAATGAGAAAGAAAAGATATGTGAATGGTAGGGATAGGAATAATTGATTGTGTAGGTTCCCTGGACGGATCACACGAGATATCCCGATATACACAGGTGCGGAATCCCTGTGTAGATCGTTACGGACGTAGAACACAAACACACGAACACACGAATACGATACGAACAAACACACGTTATATTAATAACTCAACACGTGATATAATCACAGTTACAGACTCTCGACCTCACGTCACTTGACTCATGAACAATAACTGACTTACACGAACAACTTGAACAACCAAAACGATAAGCCGTAACCTATATAAATACACGACAACTTCGCCTCAGGCGAAGTTATCCATAACTTCGCTTGGTTAACAAGTTCGCCTAAGCGAACTTGTCAACAACTTCGCTTGGTTAACAAGTTCGCCTAAGCGAACTTGTCAACAACTTCGCTTTAAACAAACAAATACATAAACAATATTACAGACTCGATTACAGACACTAGACATATGAACTACTGACATTTATGCATCAACAGACTCCCCCTTGGCAGTAGCTTCATATCTTGATCTTTCAGCTCTTGTCTCGTAATCCTGTAACTTCAAGCGTGCACTCCTTCTCTAACGCACACCGACACAACCCTTTGATATTTCCTTGCTTCATCCTTCCAAGCAGGAATATAAAAGATCTTTTTCTCGTTAAGCATCTTCAGATCAGCTTGCGATAAGTTAACAAGATGCATCGGATCGTAAACTCTAAGGATCTCTTGTTCATCCTCATCTTCCATCACTGCCTCCGCTGTCTCACAATCAACGAACCACCACTTTAGGTCTTTGAGCACATCCTTGGGCATAAGCTTCATCGGTACTTCTTTAACGCACCGGATTGGTTTATACTTCATAACCATCCAAGGCTTTCCATCAGCTCTCAAACCTCTATCATTGTCTTCAACAAGTTTCCCTTTCTGTGGTTTCAACAGCTCAAACTTCTTTTCCTTTATGCTCTCTTTCCATACGATTTTCCCTATGACTCTAGCCATATTATCATCACTTCGATTGATCAACCCCAATCTGGCTAAGTCTTTAACCTCACACTCAGGCAGTGTGTTTAACGATCTCAACATTCTTCTAAGGTACTGAACTCCATCATATCGTTTAATCACAAAGAGCCGCAACTGCTCATCATAAATCCAGCATATAATCCCTTTCTTTGCTTCAGCATATCCCTTAATATTGTAACTCTTTTTGAACATTGTAGGGACTGCCGGTTTCTTCGTTTTGACGAACCATTGAGCGTATCCTTCCTTCCACCTCGGCTGCTCTTCCCATTCAGTATCTTCAACTGCCGTCTGATCACCCATATCGGCCTTCTCAACCTCTGGAATGTCATGTTCGACATTTTCCTCTACTATCTCGCCTTCCTCAATCTCATTCTCAATCTCAATCTGCTCACCGATCTTCTCAATCACATCACTCGGCAGCACATCCTCATCAAACAACATATCATCGCTGAACATATCATCATCTAGTTCTTTCAACGCATCAATCACGTCATCACCTATATTCTCATCATCAACCAACACCACATCATCACCACCAGAACCACCAGTCGCGTCGGCAGACTCCCCCTGAGCTGTGGAAGTACCAAGAGCTAGAGAAGTTCTTGGCAGCTCACCACCTGCATCTTTCGATGCATTCGGATCATCGTCTCTGTCGTTTCTCTTCTTCGTCCTGAGCTCATCGCCTTTACAGCTCATCTCCCCCTGAGATGCCAAGAACTCCTTCAAGGCATCTATAATTTTCCCATGCTCAACCAGAAGGGATGACTGTAGTTGATTTGCTTCTACTAGGCGTTGAATAGTCTTAGATTGCTCTGCCACGATCCGCTCTAGTGAAGCTATTCTCTCTGAGTCTGACATAGGCGTAGGCGAGACATCAGAAGCAGGCGTAACCGCAGGTGGTACCATACCTGATAACCCTGCAGTAGTGACGACCGTTGACTCTACAAATCGTGCAGCAACCACCGACTGAGTAAGCGTTGGAGGTGGTAGAGACACAATCTCCGGAGTCGACATCTAGATAGTAGTGGTAGATGGAATGCCAGCAGATGATGTAGCCACCACGGGAACATCCGCAGCGCTTGTACTTGTAACCTGTACAGAAGTAGGAACGATAGACATACCAGACAGTGCGGCCGGAGCGAAACGTACCCTTCTTGAAGTCTCTCCAGCTCCCATACCAGCACCTGTCCTTTCCCGTCTTGAACGTTGTATCAGCTTATGTATATCTTCTTCCTCTTCTGACTCATCATCATCCTCCGTTCTCTTTCTCTTCCCAAACGTTCTCTCTCGAGACACCATCAACCGTCTCCCCTCATCCATGATCTCATCCAAATCTGAGTCAGCCATCGACGTAGCTGCTCTAGTAACACTCACACCCGAACCCTGTGCAGCAGAGACCTGCACCTTTTCCAGCGGATCAACTCGGTCCATATCAAAGTAATCTTGACCACCAAATACTTCATCAAGATCAATATTCTCCTCAGCCGTCACAACAGGCACAGCAGATGCAGCTTGAGTTGCTCTTGCCTGTCGCGGTTGAGGATCTCTGAACTCGTCCCCACCAGCAGGAACATACTCTGGGTTGATTAAAAACCCAAACAGTGGAGTATGCCTTGGACGCCGCTCAGGCTTGCTCCTCGCACTCGAAGTACGGCATTGAGCGAAGATACGCTTGCTCACAGATTCCACGTATCTTATTGGTCGTCGCTGAGGTAGATTCGGAGCCACATGGTTCAATATCATTTGGATGAAACGTGGATACATAATGAACCGCTCCCGAGCCATCGCCCTTCTCTGTCTATCGATCTCGTAAAAAACCATCTGACTAAAACTATAGCGTTTATTGTAAGTCAGTGCAGTCATTGCGGACTGCATGGTCGCACCCATACCGTCAGTGCCCGCCTTCCTTCCTGACATGCAAACTATCATGACGTGCATAAGGAAGCGCCACTGATCAAGTAGAAAACCCTTCCGTCTCTGTGTATCGCCTAATGGACCAGAATAGCCCATTCGGAGAAACGCTCCATCACGAAACGGAGCCACAAACTCAGTTGGGTCGTCCCTCGTCTCTTCTCCAAACCGTAACGCCACCCGAATCTGTTCAGAATTGAACTGAACCTGTGGATTGTTCACAGTCGCTCGCATGACCGGGGGCTCAACACGACAATCGTATTCTACCGTCTGCCAAAAGTCTTCGATATTTGGTAAGGATATCGGCAGAGTCGTCGTGATAGCATGAAAAATCCTCGAGCGTATGAGGAAAGTAATAGTCTCGCGGTAATCCTCAACGCCGCTCGCTTCCGGGTCAAGGGTGATGTACATATTGTGACCCGGGAAAAATTGCCTCTGATTGTCACCATCGTCTCCTCCTGCACCTCCAGCACCAGCTACTGCAGCCATATCTGCAACAAACGAACCAAGTTAGATAAACGTTAATGAATAACACAAGTTCGCTGGTTACCATGAGCGAAGTTGTGATAAACTCTGTATAGGCGAAGTTAAAGATGAGGCGAAGTTGGGAACAACTTCGCTTCAGCTTTAAGTTCGTCTAATTAATATTAAGTAAAAATGATCCAGGCGAAGTTAATGGTAACTTCGCCTCATCACAACATCGCCTCAGGCGAAGTTGCGGATAACTTCGCCGAAACCCTAAGTTCGCCTGAACTGAAACGGCGACAGTGAGGTTTGAATCAAACATCGGAAAATCTGGGATTTTGGTTAAGTTTGAAGATCAAGGACCCCGAAAAACATGGTTTAGGGTCTATCTTGATGATCAAATCGTTCATGAACACGTAAAAACAGGTTTTGAAAATCCGGGTTCAAAATCCGATGGTCCGAGGTTTCGAAACAGTTCGAAACTACCACTGTTTAGCATGAATGAACATGGAGTGTATGATAAATCGACATCTCGAACCTTGAATCGTGAGGAAATCTGAGAAAAATAACTAAGAATCGGATTGAAGCAATAAGTTCGCCGGAGGCTGTATATGTTCGCCGGATATATCTGATAAGTTCGCTGTTTGAAAATAATGAAAAGGTTTGACCTTTGAACATCCTTATATAGGGGCGGAGTTATACAGGCGAAGTTACGGATAACTTCGCCTAGGCGAAGTTATTCACAACTTCGCCTGTTTAACAACATCGCCTATATTTTACAAAATCAAACCTTATAATTTGAACATTTGTCAATTAACTCTTTAAAACTTCCCTTTAAGAAATAAATGACATGATCAATTCTAAGTAACCAGTTAAAAACTATCTAAATACAAACACTTAAAAAAAATTAAAGTATAAGGGATCAAATTTCAGTCCAGTTAGGGACTACCACGTTTTAGAAAAGATCCGAACAGGAATCATACTAATTACGTGACTGTCACATAGATCCATGTTTAGCTGTATTATGACATATAGAGACAGGTTGTAAGCAGGTATAACTTAAAGTGGTTCTCATCGTTTCTGTGATACGAGTTAGGTTCGATTAAGCCTCAAAATTTAAGTGGGCAACAACTTAGAGATTTTGATGCCTCCTATCTATTCTCAAAGCGTATTTGGCTTTCCCCAAGTCACCCCGAATTGACTTCGACCCATAGTGTCTGATTAAACTTGTAAGTATTCTTGATCTGCTTCCCGTTCTTCTCTCTTACTCAATGATTGTGAAGTCTTGATTTTGTCATCTCTAATATGTTTCAATAACTCCAAATATTTTTTTTTTTTCGAATAAACATAGACTTCAAAGTAGAAATTAACTGCAAGTCCCGAATCTGGATCACTGCAGTATCTTGAGACGCTATCTTCACGGGAATCAGAACACTTACGGGCTCGTGTATGACTGGGTAATCACTTTTCTGCCTATCATTCGGAAAGATATATATGAAGACATGCAAAACTCTTAAGGAGTTTCCACGTAAAATCAAGTAAATTTAGTTTGTATCACATCTACTTTTACGCACCATTAAAAAGTTACCATGACATACAATGACTGTTCTAAAGCCTTTTAAGCCTAATAACTTCACTAGTTAAGCACACAGAATCAGTATAACTATCATTTTCCAAGGTTGGATCAATTTTCTGTTAAACATAGCAAATGAACTTCTTACGAAGTAGTAGACTTGAAAAGTAATTTCTTTTCCCAGAAAAATTTTGAATTCTATCGCCCCGTTCGATTCAAAGTCTTCAGGTAAACGGCTATCCCGAAGATCCAATGGATCAGCTGGACCGACCACATACTAGTATGTGTCATTCTAACTAATTATGATCGACTAATTTTCAGCGAAAGAATAAAAACTCATCATAACCGCCCCAGTCACTTTCAGTCATCTGGTTAATGGCTATCCTCATATTCTATAAGGACCAAACATATCCTAAGACATGTCCTACAAACTGAGGTAACCGACATAATTTTAAGCGATTAGTGACGTTTTTTTTTTTTTTATTTAAATACAAGAAAAGCATGGTTACTCGGGATTGATCATCCCATTCAGTTCAATAAGGTTTTGAAATCTGGATTTGTCAAACGCTTTAGTATATAAATCAGCGAAATTATCAAGCGTATCCACCTTTTCAAGCACAATCAATTTCTTCTCAGCACAATCCCGTATAAAATGATGACGTATGTCAATATGTTTAGTTTTACTATGTTTCACGGGATTGTTAGTTACTGAGATAGCAGCTGTGTTATCAATGCAAATAGGAGTAAGTAAGAAATTCAGACCATAGTCGCGCAACTGTTGTTGAATCCAAAGAACCTGAGAGCAGCAGTTGGATGCTGCCATGTATTCTGCCTCACAGGTTGAAATTGCGACTGAAGTCTGCTTCTTGCATTGCCACGACACCAATCTGCCACCAAGAAACTGACATCCTCCAGTTGTTGACTTCCGACTCTGATTGCACCCTCCATAATCAGAATCTGTGTAAGCGACCAGCTCCAAGTCTCCTCCTCTTGGGTACCACAACCCCAGCTTCGGCTTGCCCTTGAGATACCGCAGTATCCTCTTTGCACCTTTCAAATGAGATTCTTTTGGATTTGCTTGAAAACGTGCACAAAGACAAACAACAAACATTATATCAGGCCTAGATGCAGTTAAGTACATTAAAGAACCTATTATTGCCCGATATTGAGTTGGGTCCACATCTGCATCACCGTCTAATTCAGCACCCAATTTGTGATTGACGCAGATTGGAGTATCATATGGAGAACTGTCCTCCATCTTGAAGCGCTTGAGCACATCATGAACATACTTCGTCTGATGAATGAACATCCCGTCCTTCTTCTGATCAACCTGCAATCCTAGAAAGAAAGTTAGTTCACCCATAGCACTCATTTCAAACCTTTTCTTCATGACGGCTTCAAACTCCTGACACATGGAGACTTTTGACGCAGCAAATATAATGTCATCCACGTAGACTTGTACCAGCAGGAAGTCGCTTCCATCTCTTTTGAAGAACAACGTGCTATCAATTTTCCCTCTTTCAAAACCATTCTCGAGCAAGTAATCCGATAAAGTTGAATACCAGGCACGAGGTGCCTGATGTAATCCATACAACGCCTTGCTCAACCTGTACACGTGATCTGGAAAGTCTGGGTCAGGAAAACCCGGAGGTTGCTCAACATACACAACCTCATCAACTTTCCCATTCAAAAATGCACTCTTCACATCTAGCTGAAACACCTTCATCTTTTCATAAGCAGCAAACGCCAAAAACAATCTTATGGCTTCCAACCTGGCGACAGGAGCGAACACTTCGTTATAATCAATCCCCTCTTGTTGATTAAAACCTTTAACGACTAGCCTCGCCTTGTTTCTTATAATAATCCCCTTATCATCTCTCTTGCACTTAAACACCCATTTTGTGCCTATCGCATGCACATTCTTTGGTTTTTCAACCAAAGTCCAAACTTCCATCTTCTCGAGTTGAGCCAACTCTTCTTGCATGGCTTCGACCCACGAGCTGTCCTTTAAAGCCATTTGATAATTCTTCGGTTCAATCTGGCTTATAAAGCAAGTGTACAGGCATTCATTGATTATTCCTGTCTCCTTAATGCTTGTATAAACACAGGTGTGCTCATTCAAGCCACTTCTAATTTGTACACCGGAGGACACATCACCAATCACATTCTCCAAAGGGTGATCTTTATGAATTCTCGTGGTTGGTACAGAACCGACATGCAAATTGTCTTCCAAGTTAGAAGAGAGCTCGTCAATGGTTGTTTCATGCTGAGAGTGAAATGGATTGAAAAATTCTTCTTCAGTCGAGGCAGCAGGGGTACCGATAGTGTTTGATGAGGAAGGTTGACATTTATCAATCAGCTGTCTTTGTAATAGAATGTCTTCCTCATCAAGGATCATCTTCGTTGCAACTCTCTCTTCTTCTTCAGCAATATCCAAAAACGGTACGTTAAAAGACTTGAAGAGTTTAACATAGTCGAAAAACTCAGCAGGTCCGTTGCTTGGTTTTGGCGGTTGGTAACTTGTGATGTCGGTGTTACACACCACCTCAACCTTGCTGGTCGATGTATTGAAGACACGTCTGTTAGGAGTCCCAACAACATAACCGACTAAGATTCCTTCATCGGCTACTTCACCAAATTTAGAATTTGTCTTCAAAATCGAACAAGGGGACCCGAATGGTTCAAGACCACTCAAATTGGGCTTTCTCCCATGCATAAGCTCGTAACACGTTTTACCCAGTCTTTTAAAAGTTAAGACTCTATTCATAACATAACAGGCTGTAGCAACAGCTTCAGCCCAAAACACCACAGGAAGCTTTGAATCAGCCAGCATAGTTCTGACTCCTTCAATTAACGTTCGGTTCTTCCTTTCAGCCACTCCATTCTGTTGCGGTGTATAAGGAGCGCTGTATTGGTGTTCAATCCCTCTCTGAAGACAGAAGATCTCCATCTCAAAATTCTTGAACTCTGTTCCATTGTCACTCCTGATGAATTTAACTGTTTTACCCATGACGTTCTCAACTTTGGTAATCAAATTCTTCACCATTTGAGCCGTCTCATCTTTCGATTTCAGAAAATATACCCACGAATATCGCGAGTAGTCATCAGTGATCACCAAGCAGTAAGAAGTACCTCCTAGACTTTTTGCATATACGGGACCGAAGAGATCCATGTGAAGCAATTCTAGAGTACTGGCAATTGAATTTACTTTCTTGGTGAGATGTGATTTCTTGTGTTGCTTTCCCTTCTTGCATGCTATACATTTGTCTTCAAAGTTAAAACTTTTCAAGGGAACGCCCATCACAAGTCCATTCCTGACAATGTGGTTCATCTTCCGAAGATGAATGTGCCCCATCCTCCTGTGCCACAGTTCGGATTCCGATTCGCTTGCTTTCGTCATTAAACATGATTCTTCCGTGGCCATTTCAGTAGACCTCATATCCATCACATAAGTATTTGTATCACGTGGAGCTTTCATCACTATCCACTCGTCTGGTATCTGAAAACCAGGCTTCAACACGATCGCCTCATTCTTCGTGAAATGAACAGTGTACTCCTTATCACAAATCTGCGACACACTCAGCAGATTGTGCTTCAACTCTTCTACAAAGTTCACATTCTCAAGAGTCATTTTTCCATTGGACACCGTTCCTCTTCCAGTAATTTTGCCTCCACTTTCACCGGCAAAGCTAACTCTCGCTCCTTGAACAGGTTTTAAGTCGTGCAACAAGTATTTGTTACCCGTCATGTGCCGGGAACAGCCGCTATCTACAATCCATAGACTGTGGGCAGCCCTGTTCAACTGTTCCTGCACAATAAAGCAAAGGATTAGAATCTAGGGACCCAAGACCAATTGGTCTTGGATCTATACATTCCGTACTTCGGCTTTCCAAAGTTAGCATCTGGATAATTCCTGTCAGTCCTATTAGGAAATCTCCTTGGAAATTGAGTGTGAGGCCTTCCAAACCTATGTGTATTGAAAGTATTATATCTTGCGGTTTGGTTATTAGCATTGTTAAACTGAGGTTTGTTTATGTGAAAACCTGAATTAGTTACATTTCGGAACTTTGAAGGGTTTTCATTTTTAGCAGTATTAAAATTACCATTAGGCTTATGCTCAGTTTTAATAGGCCTCACACCTCTGAATTTCGGCGTCAGAGGGCAATCTGCAACAAGATGTCCTAACTTATTACACCTAAAACAACACCTATGCTCCATTTTCTTTTCAAAGGTTGTTTTGGATGTCAAGGCTGTGTTACCGGCCGTTCGTCTCACATAAGGTGGGACGTACGGGTTGAGTGGAGTACTCTTTTTATAAGTTTTATCTTTTTCTCCACCAGTGGGTAACACTACCTTCTCTTTTGTCTTACCCGATTCGGACAACTTATCCGAATCTGATGAGACTGGACTCGTAACAGAAATTTTCACACTTGAAACAGGCGAACTCGTTTCGCCACTACTAACACTTGGTTCTTTACTCGTAACCTTGATTGGAACTGTCTGAGGAACTTCAAAATCAACAGATTTCTGAACACTAGGGTTAAAAGTGTAATTGTGTTTATAAGGTGGTGGAACCTCGTGATAACCAATTCCTCCCCTTTTCGCAGAGGAATCTTGACCACTAACAAGGTGATCAAGAATAGGTGAGGAATTTCTGAACTGCTCAAGTTTTCGGTTCAGTTCCACCACTTTCACCTGGTGGTCAGCAATCTGTTTTTCTCGTTCAGCAATCAGTTTAGTCTTTTCTTCTAAAACCTCATAACTTAGATCAATTACTTCAATTTTTTCAGCAAGTTTTGTTTTTAAGGTTTTAACATCTTTTTCACACGCTTTTATTTTAACTTTGTAACTGTTTTCTCTTGCTTTCATAAAGTGATGATCTTCTTTAAGAGTTTTAAATTCAGCATCTAAACGAACATACTGATCAGTTATGGTAGCAAGTTGCTCAGACAAATTCTCACATTTAGTACAAATAGGTTTAGAACTTACCTCGGAGAGTTGATCCTTGTTATCTGCCATGAAAGCTTTTTCCTTACCAGTAGCTTTCTCTTCTCCGGTGACCTTCTCACATTCTTCATTCTCAACCTTAGCCATATTTGCCTGCTCAAAAGTTTCATCCGAATGCAGGTTCCAGTTGTATTCACCTGCTTCTCTAGACATCATGGCACTTAAATCTTTACTACTCCCATTGTACTGTGCAGACCTGCCTTGACCACGTTCAACTCTCTCGTTTCTGCACTCTTTAGCAAAGTGGCCGTTTTGTTGACAGTTATAGCACCTCACCTTAGTCTTGTCGAACCCAGGCCTGCCACCAACAAACTTTCTCCCTGTCTTCCTCATAAACCTCTTCACCCTCCTCACAGTCATGGCCATCTGCCATTGTAGATCCATCTCTTCCATATCATCAGCATCTATTTGGTCATAGTCTTCATCCAGCATCGCTGGATCAACAACCTTCCCTTGGATATAGTTCACATATGAAGCAATAAACGAAGCATAGAGGCCAAACTGCTCTTCAGCAGATTTAACGCTCATTGGCATCTTAGAGTAGTTATTGCTTGAAGAACTTGAAGAGCCACTACTCTGGCTTGCTGTCTGTTTAGTACCACTTGATCCACCGGCTACAAAGCAAACATCCCCATTTGAGTTTACTGACACATGCCCCTCCTGTGAAGACTTGGCACCCGACTCGCCCTTCGAGTAGTAGGCGGCAGAATCAGTCTTTGAACTTGAATTGGAGTTTACTTTAGCACCGTACATGCCTGGATCTTGAACCTGATCCATAGATGTTTCTTTTCTTACCATATTAAGCTCAAAAGTTCTGAGCTTGTTGACAGTGGTTTCAAGATCATAAGTAGGGAAGTCCTTGTCTTCCCTCATCAGTACAGTATACATCTCCCATTTTGGTGGGAGGGCATCGAGAAGCTTCTCAACTATTTCTTCTTCTCGGTAGGAAATAGAATAGTTGCTCAGCTCAGTCATTAGATGATAATATCGGGTGATAATATCATCTAGAGATTCGTTCTTCAAAAATTTGAAGACGGAAAACTGAGTTTTGAGCAATTTGATTTTTGAAGCTCGAATTCCTACATTCCCTTCAAATCTGTTCTCAAGAGCTTCCCAAAGCTCTCTAGCTGATGTGTATTTTCTGAAAGTATGGAGGATCTCCTGTGGAAGAGCCATTGTGATTGCAGCATGGGCCTTGTTCTCGGCCTCATACATCTTCTTCTCTTCCTCTTCCATCTTACTGTACTTTTTGATCTGGTCCCTACCTTCGTACTCCATTACAGGTGGAATATAGCCATCTTGGATGCACACCCACATTTTCGCATCCTGGTACTTTACATATTGGATGAACCGATCCTTCCATGCGACAAAATCGGTTCCCTTCAGCAACCTTGGGGCCTTTGTAGCTGACCCCGCTTCAACTTCCATCTTTACAAGCTCCGAGATGTTGATCGACGACATCCTTCTTGAAGAGAAGAAACTTCGCTGGATCTTTCTTAAATTCGCGTGACTGGGCGAAGTTGAGAATAACTTCGCTTAGGGTGAGCGAACTTAGGAAGTAGGCGAACTTGAAGAGAACTTCGCTGAGTTAGGCGAACTTGAAAAAGTAAGCGAAGTTGTGAATAACTTCGCCTCTCCTTATATCTTCGCCGAAACCCTACGTATCCTGACGGCAACTTCGCCTGATGAACAACAACTTCGCCTGACGAACAACACAGTTTCTGCAGATCTGTAAAACAGATTTTAACGAGGTTTTTGACGGTTTAAAGGCTTGAACACACTGGTAGGAGGTTAGAATGAGCAAAAACACCGAAAACACGTCCCGCGTAAAGTCGAAACGGGACGAATTCTACACCCGCGTGAATATCCCGAACCACACAATCGAGCAAATGCTCTGATACCAATTGTAGGTTCCCTGGACGGATCACACGAGATATCCCGATATACACAGGTGCGGAATCCCTGTGTAGATCGTTACGGACGTAGAACACAAACACACGAACACACGAATACGATACGAACAAACACACGTTATATTAATAACTCAACACGTGATATAATCACAGTTACAGACTTTCAACCTCACGTCACTTGACTCACTAACAATAACTGACTTACACGAACAACTTGAACAACCAAAACGATAAGCCGTAACCTATATAAATACACAACAACTTCGCATCAGGCGAAGTTGTCCATAACTTCGCTTGGTTAACAAGTTCGCCTAAGCGAACTTGTCAACAACTTCGCTTGGTTAACAAGTTCGCCTAAGCGAACTTGTCAACAACTTCGCTTTAAACAAACAAATACATAAACAATATTACAGACTCGATTACAGACACTGGACATATGAACTACTGACATTTATGCACCAACAGATTGTTTGATTTGACTAACTGCTTAAGTATAACCAGCACAAATAGACTCATAAAGAGAAGTGTATAGGACACGGAAAGTAACGTGATCAGCTAATCACAGCCGGCCACTGTGATTACCTGTTAGCCTTACTATCCTTGTACTAAACGGTTCCTGGAGTGATGATGTTTGTGTTGTCCCTTTTAGAATACTGATGGCTGGAGCTGGAGAATTTGTGGGAACTGGGGGTCGCACTGTTATTACCTGGAGCTGGAGAATTTGTGGGAGCTGGAGAATATTGAGTAGGTTATGAATGATTATTATGTTATGATGAAATGTTGTTTTAGACAATAGTGTTGAAAGTACTAATCGAAGCCCTTGGAGGTATGAGATGAGTTGTGGTACATCGAGGGTCTCATGGACAAGCTACCTTAAATAGCTAAAACACATGACCACCATTCGATGACTGCAAAGTCGGAAGTAAGAAGGATAACTCAGAAAGCGAAGGCGATTCAATAAAGTGTGCAAAAATAAGAAGTTTTCCATTTATAGGGAATAAGTTAGGTTTCGGGGACGAAACCTCTTTAAGGAGGGAAGACTTGTAACATCCCGAAATTTCAAAGTGATATTAATTATATTACTTACTAATAGAGGGAAAGTTTACTCGGGTTGTCAGGAAATAAATAATAGAGTAGGAGGTGGTATGAGTCGGGCTAGTGTTGGATTAATGGAGACGGGTTAAATGAGAATGGGCCTTAGGTCCATGGGATTTCAGGGATATAAATATCCCCTAAACCCAAAAATATCTTCATTTCCTTACTTTCTACACACACACTCCAAAAACACACACACCATCTACACCGCCGCCGGGCCGAGGAGAGGAACGGGCAGATCCGAGAGAGAGAGAGAGCGATTAGTGTGTTAACAAGTTAAACGAGATCCAAACAAGCTCAAAAAGGTATGATTCTTGATCTTTGAAGTTTAAAGATCCAAGTTTTTAGTGTATGAGCGACCGAAAATGGTCGGGAAGCGTAGTGGGTGATATTGAACAATAGCAAGGGTGTTAAAATCGCTCAAAATGCTGGACAGAAACCGAACAGCGGCTGATCTGGACAACTTCGCCTGCAACTGGGCAACTTCGCCTTCAAAGCGATGAACTTCGCCTGCAAGCTAAGTTCGCCTGATGAACTTCGCCTGCAAGCTAAGTTCGCCTGATGGCAACTTCTCTGTAAAGTTAAGTTCGCCTAACTGGTAACTTCGCCTGAGGCCAAGTTCGCCTGATGACAACTTCGCCTAGAGCTAAGTTCGCCTGATGGCAACTTCTCTGTAAAGTTAAGTTCGCCTAACTGGTAACTTCGCCTGAGGCCAAGTTCGCTTGATGACAACTTCGCCTAGAGCTAAGTTCGCCTGAGGCTTAACTTCGCCTAAAGCCAAGTTCGCCTGAGGTTTAACTTCGCCTAAAGCCAAGTTCGCCTGAGGTTTAACTTCGCCTAAAGCCAAGTTCGATTAGGAAATAAATTAAAAGCGATAAGTAAAAGTAAGCTAATACTAGGCCACCAGATTAGATCAGGCGAGTATTGATACGTGTAACTTGTACAGTCAGCCGAGCTCAGTTAAAGAAGGGATTTACAGCTATCAGAAGAAAGAAGCAGAGTTCAGGTGAGTTTCTAGCCCCATTTCCTTGTTATGTTTTCGGGGCTGTGTGCATACTCGATGTGAAGCGTGAATACACTTACCTTAAGTGGTAAGTGTATGCT
Source organism: Bidens hawaiensis (assembly GCF_021521415.1). NCBI lineage: Eukaryota > Viridiplantae > Streptophyta > Magnoliopsida > Asterales > Asteraceae > Bidens > Bidens hawaiensis. Next base: position 758,232 of record NW_027491800.1, on the reverse strand, counting down.
ATAGATGTTATACGAGGTATATATTTTATAATGCTTGTCGGTACGTGAACGATCTTCTGATATTGCACGTATCGCCAAGGATAGTAAATTCCAAGTGGTTGATAGCGTGTATGAATGTTATGATGTGACTTGTTCATTACGTAAATACTGAACTGATATGAAGAGTGTGTTAGAAGTGGCAAGAGTCTAAGGGTGTTAGTGGCATAACGTGAGCGCGTGATAGGGAAAGCCTGTACGTGCCATCGTTATTACGTGGGTATGAATGCTATGATGTGACTTGCTTATTATGTAAATGATATGAAGTGTGATATAGGCAGGCAGAGGTAGAGTGTGTTAGAAGTGGCGAGAGTCTAAGGGTGTTAGTGGCATAACGTGAGCGCGTGATAGGGAAAGCCTGTACGTGCCATCGTTATTACGTGGGTATGAATGCTATGATGTGACTTGCTTATTATGTAAATGATATGAAGCATGTTGTAGACAAGTAGAGGTAGAGCGTGTTAGAAGTGGCAAGAGTGTAGTAAGAGTGTTAGTGACATGACGATAGTACGTGGTAGGGTAAGCCTATACGTGACTACGTCATTAAAGTGGCAAAGTGGCAAAGTGGCATAACGTTATACGTTATTAAAGTGGCAAAGTGGCATAACGTTATACGTTATTAAAGTGACAAAGTGGCATAACGTTTTACGTTATTAAAGTGGCAAAGTGGCATAACGTTATACGTTATTAAAGTGGCAAAGTGGCAAGGTGGTAGGTGTAAATAAGAGGCTAAGTGGTAAGGTAAGCAGGTTAGATGTGAAAGTGTGAATACACTTACCTTAAGTGGTAAGTGTATAGATGTTATACAAGTAGCTATTATGTAATGCTTGTCGGTACGTGAACGATCTTCGGATATTGCACGTATCGCCAAGGATAGTGATTGTCAAGTGGTTGTTAGTGTGTATGTATTCTATGATGTGACTTGCTTATTATGTAAATATTGTATTGATATAAAGTGTGCTGTAGACAAGTAGGGGTAGATTGTGATAGAAGTGGCAGAGTCTAGTAAGAGTGTTAGTGACATGACGATAGTACGTGGTAGGGTAAGCCTATACGTGACTTCGTTATTAAAGTGGCAAGGTGGCATAACGATATTCGTTATTAAAGTGGCATCACGTGGCATAAAGTGGCATAAGTGGCTAAGCTGTAGGGGTAATTAAGAGGCTAAGCTATAGGGGTAATTAAGTGGTTAAGCAGTGGCATGTTAGACTGTGGACTATGTGTCTTCGGATACGTATATATTGTATGTAGTGGTTGTATGATAAGTTGCTTGATTAACTAGAACTCACTCAGCGTAGCTGACTTTTAGTATGCACACAGGTGAGTAGAATGAGACAGCTAGCTTGAGTGGGCACATGGTGGGTGAATAGGAGACTGGCATCTGAAGACTCAAAATGTTTTAATGTAATTGACGTTTATTTTGAAAGACAAGAATGTTTAATTAAGGCAAGTTTTGGATTGCTGTAACGTTTCATGAAAGTTTTTATATTCCGCGAAAGTTTTAATGAACTCTGATTTGTAAGAACTGTGTTTATGAATAAATCCGACGCGAAAGTAGGGCTACCGGGTTCGGGGCCTTACAAATAGATTATATACTTTTGTACTCATTATTGCATGTCCCGTTAGTAGCATTTTTGTTGCATAATTATTATATGAAATTAGCTTTTGTACTCTGTCACCCCGAGCATGTCTGAAATGTCGTATGGGCGTTAACGGCATGCACTTATCGTGACAGTGCGTAATAAAAGTTCACGGCGTCTCTAACTAGTACTTTGGCCCCTAGAGGCGTATAGATCGATCTTAGCTCTGAGTTTGCGTTTGTTGTGTGGAGATGGAATAATGGGTGTACGCCACGCTCACCGTCTCATAGGTGCATGGACTAGCTAGCTGTGTACCAGTCTGTTCTGTTTAGGCTCGTGGGTGCTTCTGTTTCACGTGACTTGAGTTCTTGATATGTGTAGTCACGTGGTTTGATGTGTGTATATTTTGATATGTTTCTGTATGTGTTTGATTTTGTTACGACCAAGTGTCGGATTATGCTTCAGTTTATGTTTAGTATTTTTGTCAGTAAAAAGTTGGTTTCGAGTTTGAAACAAAGTTCTTAGACTTACTTTTCCTTCGTATGTCCTTACCTATACTATTGTTCTTTCCGTTATTGGGCAATTTTTGGCTCAGCCGTATTTTCTTTGTTGTGTTTTTCCTATTTGTTTACAGGTAATCCGGGAAATCAGGAGAGTTAGTGATGAGAGATAAAGTTCAAGATTTTAGAAGACTATTCATTTTCGGTTATTTGATGAAATTTAATTTAACTTAGGCTTTTATGAGTTATGTTTTGATATCTGTAAATGTGACACGTCAGCCTGTTCCGGGTTAGGGTGTTACAATCTATGTACTATGTATACCATTGGACAACCTCGTCTTTTGGCACTCCTTACAACACCGTGTTCTCTCATTCTGATGTTAAAGCATAGACGCCAGAAAAACATTGTTTCTAAAGCAACCTAACATCAAGACATGCTTTTAGAACTACATTATATTTTTGCTCAATATCGTGTTGCATTTGGCCATTTCGTGTCACATGTTCCCTTTGCCCATCAGCTTATAAAAAGTTTTACCAAAGGCTTCCTTCAATTGTTTCTCAAGTTTAGGTTCACTATGAGCACTTAAACAACTTCAACTCCAACCGTAAGTATGTGTTATATAAATACAACTTCGGCCCTTAATTATTTGTGTATGTTTATACTCTTTGAATACAACATCCAGTCCAACAATACGACCCGACCGGAATGGAGACCCAGTTGAAAAAAGATTGGAGTGCAGAACAAGTTAGAGATTTAAATTCAAATCTTTTTGTTTGAATTCAGATTTCATTATCTTTCATTATTTGTTAATATTTCAAATTTCCTATTTTTGTTATTTCTTATTCCTTAAGTTATCTATTTAGCATAAATAGGTTATAGGGGAGCAAGGGGTTATTACTAGGCAATCAATTATGTTTTAAAGAAGAAAGGTTTAAGAGAAAATTTTGCTGACCGAATCATTCGGTTTGGGTTATTTGAATAAAAACCATAATTATTCTTTAATCATTTGAGTTTTAATGTGGATAATTTATTTAGATATTAGAATAGTTTTTAAAATTTTGGTATGAATAAGACATCTTATTTTCATGGGTTTAAGGAAGTCCACGAGAAGCAGTTGCAAGCCAATGAAAAAAGTGAGTGGTGTGTGGAACCTTCAAGGACTATGATACGTGGCCTGAGCCTTGTCTTTCAAAACCCATAAATGTGGGCCGGGCTAAAGTTGCATCCTTACAAATAAATAAATTTAGATGTGAGTTTATACAAAGGGTTATTTTCATGTTATAATTAGCATATTATTATTATTATTATTATTATTATTATTATTATTATTCACATCAATGTAAAATCCAAAGCAGTTTTCAATAGAGGTGCACAAACAGGTTTCAAACCATAAACCGATTTATGGTCGGTTTCAATTCAGGTTAAAATCGGTTTCTTGACTGGTTTGTGATTGGTTTTTGACGGTTATTGACCGGTTTTGGCCGGTTTTTGGTTCAGTTAACCAGTTTGAAACCGATTTCGGTAGAGAGAGTTACAAACCGATTCCTAACCTACGGTTTCAATCAGTTCTAAATCGGTTACTACATAATGAGTTTCAAACCGGTTCGGTTTCGATTCGATTTTGGATCAGTTCGGTTAGCTGGTATTTTTGCCCACCTCTAGTTTCCAACCATGTAGAAGCATAAATAGAAACTATTGAATAAAACTATTTTTACCAATAGTATGCTGAAGATAATTTTTCTTTCTATTTCAGTGTATTATTTTGAATTTTTTATGAAATTTAAACTAAAAGAAAAAAGAGTATTTAAAGAGATGATACATATTTAAAGAGCATATTTAGGTGAATCCACTATGATCACCACATGACCAAATAACCAACATAATCAAGCGAGCATAATGATCCACCACATGGCGAAACACCAAACATATATAACCCAACGAACGATTGTGTCTGTGTGATCAGGATTCGGTCTTAACAAGTAACATGGGTGTTTGTATGTGTGGTTATTTAGACAAACTAAGTTTTAGTAATCTAAACTAGTACCTAATCGGCTAATAATAACTATAGTGTAATATGATCATTAACGCTTTTAACTTTATTTTCGTCAACATGGTAATTACGGTCACATAATTATCATAAATTTACACTTGATTAGTTGATTTCCACTCAATTCCGCTCATACAGATGATTATAAGTGTTTACACATTAAGGTACATAATTACAACGATGGGAACCGCGCATATGTTATCGGTCAATTGTGTTCGCCTTTTTCTTTATTGGTATTATAATTAGTAATGTTGAATCGTAAACAGTGGCGGAGCATATGTGTTTCACCCGGTTCGGCCGAACCCGGTCAATTTTCAGTTTCATATATAACCTATAGGTATGATTTAACGAACGAACTTATTCTTTTATTCCGAGCGAACCCAACATCATTTTAAAAAAATATTCAAACCCATTGATTATGAAAAAATTGATTAAAAAGGTTTTTTAGTAATGAATAGTATTCTATCAAATATAAAAACTTAAAAAAAACTACAAAATTAGTAACAAACACTATTAATTGACCAATAATAACCCGCATATGTTATATAGATTATCAAAAAACCCAAAATTATTAATAATATGGGTTAATAAGCGCTACCCAATTAACATTAAACATAATACTAAAATAAAAATTAAATAAAAAAATAGCCCAAAAAACAATAACCGGGAAACTTTTTTTATATCAACCAGATCCAGACTATAGCCTCATTCACCAGTTTAAGCCGAAAATAACGATAATGTACATTTGTTATGATAGTGATAATGTGTTTTATTTATTTGGCCGAATGACCAACCCGACTCATCCGGGCCCAAAAACTTTGATGCCGGAAGTAGATCGAGCATCTAAAAATTTTGAACCCATAAGAGAAAATTTCTGGTTTCGTCACTTATAGTAAAGATAAATCTAGATTCCAAAACTATAACACAAGAATTAATATGATGATATGAATTATGAGTCTTCACTTTATTTTATTTAACATGATAATAAATTTATAATTAGAAGTTAAGTTCCTAACATAGTTTATTTATAAATTGAGAGAATTGCAGTTCTCGTCTATATGTTTTGTTCAAATTTGCTATTTTAGTTTAAAAGTTTAAAATTTGTTATTTTCGTCTATGAAGTTTTCATTTTCGTTGCAATTTTCGTCTTTCTCGCTAATATATTTTGGACAGAAATAATATATTTAACAAACCACGTGAACAAAACTTGCAATGAAAATAAAACTTTAGAGATAGATAAAAAAAACAGATTTTAAACTTTTAAATGAAATAATAAATTTTAACAAACCACATAATGAAAATTGCCACTTTTTAAAGAAAACATTTTAGGTTTGCTTTAAAAATTTAAATGGCTAATTAAATATTTTTATATAATATTTAAAATACTCATTTTATCTGGGAATAACTTTTAATGAAATACGGGATCAAACACTAGATGGTACATCAAAAGTAGTAATTATTTATCTTCATAAAACATGCAAATTCGTGGCAAGGCCAATAGGACATGTCCCACAACATTATTGTTTCAAAACGACAAAAATGTATGAACATAACTAACCGATTTATTTAATGTTTCTAAATATCATGTATTATTCATTATTGTATTTTATATATGGAATTTCACACTAAAAAAACAACGTGCTTGATTAAATATTTACTCACAAGAGAATAAGATATTAAAAATTGATGGTGACTTCGTGATCACTTTTAAACTTAAGTTACCACATAAAAATAAATTCTATCCCTATATACGCATATTTTTATTGCGCACATACAACGCGTGTAAAAAAAACGTAAACATGTTTGGTAACTATTTGATAAGATATATGATGATCAAATGATAGTAATATTATTTATAGCATCGCAGAAAAAACATAAACTTAACTATAAACTCTTACAAGACGTAAGGGAACCCAAAGATCAACCGTTTGCATAGTTGTTAACAAAAGCAAGGGCGATGCTAGCCAAGTGCGAAATCTTCGAGACCTGCTTACGAACCATGGTCTTGACTTCTCCATTGGTACGTATGTTTGAAAAGCCATCTATGCATGTATCATCATCTGTCTCTGCTGCACTGACCCATGTTTCTATACTGTTCATGTTAAACAAGAAATTGGGTCCGGATCGAACTTTACCCATTTCCACCATGGACTTGTGGAGCTGATAAGCCGAGTCATCAATCTCCTCAAAGCAATCTTGTATCGCACCGAGTTCCCTTTTGGTTAACTTGTGTGTTTTCGGGTAAGCCCTCAGTGTTCTCAGAGTAAATCGTGTCTTGCTGAGGGTTGCGGCTAGAGCGGTTTGTGCCAAGAGTCTAGGGCTGGTCCCGATCCTGGTTGAGAACCGCGAGAGGTACAAATAACAAAGCTCAGGGTACAATGTTGTGTTGCATGATTTGTGGATGAAGTGAGTGTTGGCTCTTGTTGGACTTATGGCTAGACAGAATATGAGCAATGTTAAGATTGCCTGCCACATCTCTCTCTCTCACTAGAAGAATGATGATAAGATAGGAACAAGTTCCAACTTCCAATATATGGGCAAATTAAGATTGATAAATTATGAAAAGATTGGTATTCTATGTCGCTATCCAACGTTGGATACTTGTGATACAATATTAAACTTCTGATTGGATGCATGCTTTGGTTCAAATAAGGTTTTAAATGAGTGTGCGTTGAATTGTTGTGTCGGCGTGATATTTTCATTGTTTGGTCTTTCAAATTTATTATATGGTTTGGTGTTTCTTTTATATCATAAACATTTAATGGACTGTCTTCTTATAAATAAGCATATTTAGGTGCACCAAATTACTAATATGCATTTTCAAATCAGCCAATAATAACAAGCCACCTATTGTAATACCAAATATGTCTAAACGATTTTTAGAAAAAGTTTCCTTGATAATTAGAATAACAAGTTTTTTACCCACATGTTAGGTGTGAGGGTATTATAGATATATAATAGGTGACGGTTGTAGAAAATGAAAATGTATAGCAATACTGGCATATTGTTTGATCAGTATTGGTTTTGCTTATTTCATTATTAGTAGGGAATGTGCCAACAATCAATATGTTTATGATAACAAAAAAAAAAACATTATATTAATGAACAGCTTGTATAATACAAAAAAAGAAAAGTGTGTTTGCAATTAATTTATTACACAAAAGTTGTTTGATCTGAGCGAAAAAATAAAGCCGTGCAGCTATTGGTTTGGTAACAACGAAACCAGTACTGACGTTATTTTGGCTGGTCTGTTAATAACACTACATGTACAACACCGCCAGTCGATATGACTATAATACACACACACATATATAGGATTAGATTCATTTGAGAAGTGATTCTTATAGCGAGAACTACAAGAAGTGATCTCAATCATTAAATTATTAATCAATTGATGAAAATGTATTGCATTTATTGTAATTAATGAAATTTAAGAAAAAATAAAATAAATAAATAAAAGGGTAGTATAGGTAGATTAAAATAATTCATCATTTATTTTTATTAATTTATCCCTAAATAAAAGTATAAAGCATTAATAACAAGACTTTATGATTTGTAAGTTATAATTTATTTATACCACTAGATGTCCTTCAGTTAGCATGAAGTATAGTTTGAAAACACTCTTGAGTTGAGAAAACCCATGAAAACACCATATAACATCGTTTTTTTTGTTACCTGTAATATATGTTGTTACATTTAATACAAAACATCGAAAACATAAAAAAAATGTTTTGTTATTTTTTTTACATTTTTTTAGTAATTTTTAAATATGTTTTCAGGAGAGAGAAAATGTAAATAAACTAAACATATGGTTGAGAATGAGTTTGTAGAGTTTTCACAACTCAAGTGGGTTTTTATTCTAACCAAACCATATATATATATATATATATATATGTATATATATATATGTATGTATATATATATATGTATGTATATATATATATGTATGTATATATTAGAAGAAAAGTTCATATTCATAGTAACACATGTGTGATTGCGTGTTATTAGAAGAAAACCACCTAATACTAAAGAAAACTCGATTTCAAACCACTCAAAACGTTGAGTGAGAGAAAAAAACAGGTTATTAGAAAAACCTAATAACTAAAAAATTAAATAGGTTAAAAATTCATATTATTATATTAATGAATAGCAATGCTTTGTGAGTGTAACAATGTGTAGAATTACTTTTTTTTTAAACAATTTTATTGTATTTTTGCTATCGTGCTCTTTAAATTTAGAGAGCCCTGTTGTAGAATAAGTAATGAATATAAATAGTATAAAAATTATCAATAATAATAATTACTAGTAATACTAATTATAATAATACAAATGATAACAAATTGAAACTGTATTAAATGAATGGCAAGAAAAAAGGATGGTAAAGATCGAGCACCTAAAAAAATAATATTCGGTGTTGAGAATTGATACTCCACCACTTAGTATTCAACAGAGCATCTGGCTATAAATCTTTTGGTAAGTTTTGCCGGTCAATTATAAATAATATACGGACCCGCATGGTTTTAATACATATCCATTTAATAACATTCAAACTATTACAATAAAGTTACAAGTAGAAGGGTAAAATAATCACATAATGCATATCGAAATAGAAATAAAAACGGCAAGAATCGTATAGGGTATTTATACATAATGCATAATAATTACATAAAAAGAACAATTAAAATTTGTCTTATTTTTACAGCAACAATAATAAATGTATTTGATTTTCTTGTTCTCATCAATTCTCTAATGATTCTGTGTTTTAAAATAAGAAATTAATAACTCTTTCTTTAATAAAATGTAGATAACTTTTTCTTTATAAGAATTAATCTTTTAAATTATCGTATAAACATAAAGAAGTATGTGATATCCTTTAGAAAACACTTAATCTTAGTATATTTGTGTTCCCGAGCTTACTTAACGAAAGAAAGGAAAGGAAAAGAAAACATTTCTATTTCTTTCATTTTCTTTTCATTTTCCTTTTCTTTCCTTCCAACCAATTCCTTTCGAAATAGAAAGAAAGATTTTACACTACAAAACCCTCCGCTTTCTTTTCCTTTCTTCTTTTAAATGAAACTCAGGAACACACTTAATTATTCTTTCATTCCTTAATTATTTCAAGATAACAACACATTGTCCTTGCATTCCAATTAAATTCAAGAGAGTGCCAAAAATATTTATTATGACTTTTCTCACTTTTTTTAATATTTTATTGAAGTAACTATCAATTGAACATACAAACGAACCTGGTAATTTTTATGTGACTGTAGATGAAGAAATTACGATCTAGATTATTCTTTGAATCATGTAATCACTATAAGATAAATCTATCTGTAAGTTATACACGATAATTTATCGGATAAGACAGAGAATTATACACATGGAATTGAATTTTGATTGTTTATGTGAAAGAGAGGATTCAGGGTTATTTCGGATTTCTTATTTTAGCCTCCTTTTGACTATAACTTCTCCAAAAAGTCATAGGTGTTTAGATAAGTTCAATATTGTGAGAGCAATAAGTCATAAGTTACACTTTTGTAACTTATGATTTATAACAGTAAATTATAAGGAGGCTAAAATAAGGAATTCCAAACACCCCGAAGTAACTGTGTTCTCTGTTCTAATATCTATTCGATCGAGAGATACGTCAGAAGTCCCACAAAGACTTCATGCATGGGATATTTTAACCAATGGGGGTTATTAATTACTAGCACAATTATTATATACTACAAATTAAATTTATTATTATCGTCATGCGGGGACTAGACATTGAAGTTTTAACTAACTAAACTCTTAACTACTTAATTAAAATAGTATTTAAGTTAAATAAATAAATAAAAATTAGGCTAAAGAGGCGTTACTGTGTAATTTCTCTGTTGGATCAACAAATTAAAAGGATGGAGTAAATAGGGCATGGGGCGCCAGGAGGTTTGCCTACCATATTAAAAGAGGTAGTGGTACGTTTGACGGGCACAAATTAATAATAAATCTTTTAAGGTTACGAGATGTATGATAATAGGTGATAGTCGTAACTATCCAAAATTAATGTCGTATATAGTTACACGTTTTAAAACTGAATATATATTATATAATTAAAAAATATAAACGAAGTTATAAAGTTGTTAAAAACTTAAAGTTATAAAAATATGGAATTGTTAGAATTACACTTGCATATTTGATATCATAACTTAGTCTTTTAGGTGAGCTTGATTTCAGGTGATGTCATATGTAACGAGTAAATTTTAACCATCTAAGATAATAAATTGAGATACCTAACACATGAGAAAACCAAGAAACCTGACGGATAAAGAATAAGTGACGTTTCACAAAGAGATATCCTTTTGGTTAAGTGGTGTTTTCCATAATCAAAAGTTTGGGGGTTAAAATCCTACATTATGCATGCTGTGGTGAATTTATCATAGAAAATCTAGGAATTGTTGTTAAAAAAAAAAGAGTAAGTGACTACTCGAAGAGTATACGACGATTGAGTTTAAATAAACTTGTCCTGGATTAACTTTTTTTTATGTCGTCTATGATCAGGAAAGAAAAGGTTCAAAAAGAAGAATAGAAAATAGATCATTTGATTGTTAATTATTCAAAAAGAAGAATATAATTATTGTTTTTTTCCTTTAATATTTTTGTGTTTAGAAACTAACGTGTTATTGTCATCCATCTGCTTTTGGCGTGATCGATGGACAACTACGTTTTAGTCCCCCACATACAAGATAAGAAAGGATTAAAAATTTGCCACTTTCTAATTGAAAACAAAAGCTTATCGTTAGAAAAGAGTGAAAACAACATTTGTGTTCGAATAAATAAATATGACAATATATATTTGAGTATTTTACTACTCAACTTATGATTTTCTGAACTCATTGATGAAATCTATTTTATGAAGATAATGTGAACGAGATGTTGATGTTCAAACATTTGTTTTTAGAACGAAAGTGGTGTGAATAATTAAACAGAGACAAATAGTTACTATTGAACATATATATGTGCGACAAATCTTAAATGCTTTTTCAAGTAAATAGTTAATATACTTTATAAACACCTTATATACAGATGACTGATGAGTCAATTCTTGTATAATATATTGAGCAGTTGATATCATTATCTACTACTTCTGGTAGATTACATGCTTTTACTCTTAAATAGAAATAAGTAATGTTAGGGGTTAAGAAAATTTGTATTGTTTATCTTTATCATAAGGAAAAATTCCTAAAATAGCCTCTTTTAGTGAGAAAAGTTTCAAAATAGTCATTTTTTTCCTCAAAATCTTTTATAATTTGGACTGTCAAGATGCATTGGGAAAATATAAAAATAAAGACGAGATTTTGAAAGAAAGTCAGATAAAAGACGAGATTTGGGGAAATAATGTCGGTAAAGTCCAAATTATTTGTAATCTTGGAGCAAAAGTTCAAATTTTTTAAAAACTTTTTTACTAAAAAAAACCGTCTTGAGAGACTGTTTTTTATGTTTCCTACCTTTCCCGTCCAAATTTTCAAATTCTTGAAAAATTGTATTTTTTACAATTATACCCCTTGACCACCACCACCACCTTGAACCACCACCATCACCGACGCCGTCGGCCCCACCCCATCACCACCACCGTCACTACCACCATAGCCACCTCCACCACCTTGAACCACCACCCCTAAAATTCCACTGCAGCCTCTTGACCCGACAACTGAAACCCTAAACCTTAAACCTTGTTTTGACACCATGCGCAAAATAACAAGTGATGTGGAAATGGTGGTTCAAGATTCCAGTGATTAGAACATACTTCAAGATTGTATTATTCTTTAGTCTCTCCTTTTCCTCTTCTCTCTCTTGCTATCACATACTCTTTATCTGAATGTCTATATCTGCTAGAAGATTCATGATGCCTGCTAGACGATTCATGATGTCTGTGCTTCGAGTGTTTTCTATCCTCCTTTTTCCTTCCTTTATGTCTCGACCTATGTTGGTCCCTATAACCATCAAACGAGTCACTTGGTTTTGTTCCAAGATTGGAAAATGTTGAAACCCATCTACAGTGGCGGAGAGGTTTCCGGCGACGGTGGTGGTGTGACAGTGGTGGTGATGGGGTGGGGCCGGCGGCGTTGGTGATGGTGGTGGTTCAGGGTATAATTGTAAAAAATATATTTTTCCAATAATTTGAAAATATGGACGGGAAAGGTAGGAAACATAAAAAAACAGTCTCACAAGACGATTTTTTTGAGTAAAAAAGTTTTTGAAAAATTTGAACTTTTGCTCGAAGATTACAAATAATTTGGACTTTACCGACATTAGTTCCCCAAATCTCGTCTTTTACCTGACTTTCTTTCGAAATCTCGTCTTTATTTTTATCTTTTCCCAATGCGTTTTGACAGTCCAAATTATAAAAGATTTTGAGGAAAAAAGGGCTATTTTGGGGCTTCTCTCACTAAAAGGGGCTATTTTGGGAATTTTCCCTTATCATAATGATCATCTACCTATCTAATAAAAGAGTGGTTTTTAAAAAACCTTCCTTTTTTATAATTAACAAGATCTCTTCAAAATGCCACATGGCAATTTCTATAATTTTTTAATTAATTTAAATTCAAAATTCAATCTTCCTAATTACTTTTCACCAAAACTCTTTTAATTCCTTTCATTATTTATTTATTAACACAAAAATCATGGTCATTTGAAAAAAACCTTCGTTCTTCAATCACAATAGTTCCACTCAAACCTGAACAAACCCGAAAATTATCTCTCCGTAGATGTCGTTTATCAACTTGAACAAAAAAAGGTATTGCAATCATATTCATATGCATCGCGTGCAACAATCGTCCATCATCATCTTCTAGTTTAAAGTTGTTATTGCCAACAATATATTTTGCATCAGTAAGTACCTTTTGATTATGAGAACCCTAAATTTGTTTTGAAGCATTTACGGTAATTCATTATTTTCCTTTTAAACAAACCCTAAAATTCCAGATCTTGGTCATGTTACTAGATTGTATGTTCGTATGCCACTAATTGATTTTTAGTGTTATGTTAACCTAAAAGCATAGGATTTCTAATTTTATGTTTCAAAGATCAATATTCTCGCTACTTATTTTAGACGTGGCCACGTGGGATGCATCTTAAGGCTTAATGTGTATCTTATGATTTATATGCAGCTGAACAAGCTGTGTTGGATATTGTCACACCCCGACCAATGAAGGCGGAAACGTCGAGGCGCGACATGATTGCTCATTGCACAATGACACTATAAAGTTAGAATATTTAAACAACTCATTTAAATCCATATCATCATAAATAACACAACAATTGTTCATACAAAATGCCAAATAGATAGATAAACAAATAACTTGTTCTTTTATTTTCTAATATCCTAAAGCCAAGATAATAAGTTTCTTCAAGTAATCCAATCAAGCTAACATCAAACCTGTAACATTGCATAAAATAGAGTTTGTCAACACGAAGGTTGGTGAGCAATTTTCATAGTTTTGGACAATAAGTATATAGTATGAAATCCACAACTAGTATATGAAAACAATAAATAATAGCAACAATTTAGATAAATGAAACCGTCAATAAGAATACATTGACGAACCGTCAATAAGAATACATTGACGACAATAATGAAATCGTCAATAAGAATACATTGACGACACCTTTCTATATGGGGATACCATATATACTCTGAATTAACGTATGATCATACTTTGATGAGGCTACCCGCCTTAGCATTCAAGAGGCTACCCGCCTTAGCATTCAAGAATTTGCACATTATCATGTAAAGCATATAACACCAAATCGAGCATTTATTTAAGTAAACATATACAATACGTGTTGTGGTTTAAGACTCAAGTATAAATCATTTGAATTTGAATAAGTATGCAATGCCACCCCCAAAACGAAAGATGGAAAACGGTGGATGAAAAAGTACTCACATTAACAAGTAACTTGAAAGATAGTGTCGTGAATAATCGGAGAGATCGGTTTAACGAGCAAGACCTATATTAAACGGGTCTTGTGTTAGTAGGTAGTCTTGGAAGGGTTTAAAATAAAATACATGACAAATAAAGTAAATAAATAAAGTTTAGGATTTAAAATGTAAATATTTGAGAAATTAAAAAAACGAGTTTTGTAAAATAAGTTTACTCGAAAACGGGTCTCGGTATTTTATTCATTAGTTTTTTTCTTTTTTTTTACTCAACCTATGTTAAGTAATAATGTGGGTTAAAATGCGGTATTACAAAACCTTTGGTTATAAGAATACCAAAACGAGGTTTAAACGAGTGTTCGGGTTTGTCGGTTCGAGACTTGATAATTGACCAAGCTCATAGTTAACTTCCCAAAATAATAAATGTTATAAGATAACTCAATAAAATCAAAATAGACTTAACCAAGTATGTAGTTCTATTATGAAGAACCTTAACGTTCGTTAAGCGAGTATACGACCTTATCGGTTCGAACTTGTTATAAGATCAAGTTGGTTACCGACATGCCAAGTATGTTTAGAAATTAACTAAAATTGATTTAAAATATAATCTTGAAGAAAAATATGAGTTTTGGTGGCTAAAAACACACTTGTGTGTCTTAAGCGAGTGAACTCGGTTTAGTTCGGTTTTTGGTTCGGTCCTTGACTCGGAATAAGACCGAGGATGGTTACCACATACCCAATTACCATGGAACTTGTAAAATAACTTATAAATAATAATACTCAAGTTTTACATTCAAAAAGTTAACAATAAAGCTTTTAAACAAAAGTTCGGTTTTTTGGTTCGGTCCTTGACTCGGAATAAGACCGAGGATGGTTACCACATACCCAATTACCATGGAACTTGTAAAATAACTTATAAATAATCATACTCAAGTTTTACATTCAAAAAGTTAACAATAATGCTTTTAAACAAAAGTTCGGTTTTTGGTTCGGTTCTCAACTCGGGATGAAACCGAGGCTAGTCACCACATACCCAATACCATGGAACTTGACAAATATGAAAAATAAACTAAAATATGTAGAATTTAAGCAAGTATAACAAGTTATATGGTTAGATTTGTTAAATATATAAACAACGACTACAAAGTCCTCCATGTAACCTTGCCTTACTAGTCCGACATTTCAACCGGCCGAGACCGGAGAAATGAAAGACCGAAGGTAAACAAGGAGTGTATATTATATATATGTTGTAACATCAAGCTTTAAGTATTGAGAAGTTAGTTAAAATGAAATATTAGCTTATGAAGAACAACCTTAGAATTCAAGAATTTGAGAGAGAAATGAAGAAATGAGCAAGCACAAATGAAGAAGATGGGTGTGTATATATAGGGTAAGTTGAATGGGTCTTTCATAAAGGGTGTTTCATGAAAATGGGTTGGTTATAGACTCAAGAAAGCACAAACTACAAATGGGTCCTTCAACTCTCCATTTTGGTAGTTTTAGTCCCTGGAGTTCGTTTTGAGCGTTTTCGGGGAATTTTAAGAACCGAAAAGGGTGTTTTTTTTATCCAACAACTATAAAACAAATATTTAATATACAATTCATCATTTTGATAATATCGAAAGGTTCGGGATACAAAACGGGTCGGGTTTACATTAAGAATACAAGTATAAAATAACCCGAAATTGACAAATGTCACAGATATTTTCATTCTTTTAGTTTGATACATATCATCTATTGCTATGATGCTATCCATGGTTAAAAATAATGGATTTTGGGACCATCTTAGATGATAATTTGTTCATATGATGTGATGAATGTCTTATTCCTAGAATACTTTGTCTTTAAAATGCTTTAATGTTGTTGAGTATGACCATATCTGTTAACAAATCAATATTTTTTTTTCTTATAACGTTGAATGATATAACGTTTAATATACTTAATTCCCGTGTACATTTTATTTATTATTTTATTAGTTTTGTTAGGTTTTAAGTAAGATTTGTATACTACTAACTTAGTTGATTAAATGCAGGTCTCGGGTTTCAATTGTGGTAAAAAGGAGCAAAAACAAGTCAAACCGGAGAATCGAAAGATCAGGAAATGAACCAGACCGAACCAGAAGAGAACCGGACCGGCTAGGCCGGCCGGCCCCCTTCCTACCACGCCGGAGCGCCGCGCGACGGAGGGAGGCATGCTCGCCGCGCAGCGCGGCAGCCCCCAGTTCCAGAATCTTCCGTTTATTAGACCGAATTTTGAATTTTTAGCTGCCTGTTGCCTATATAAAGACCCCTAAACTCATCATTAATGATAACCTGAACACCCTGAAGTTCCAGATGAATTTGGTGAGTTCCGAGGCGTCCGATGTCAGTTTCCGGCAGCTTTGGAGTCGAGGAATCAGCCGGCGAAGTGCTTAATATTGAAGGACGAATACTCCGGGTTTTATCACCTTTATTCTTCCGTTCTTATTTATTTTCGCCATGATTTCGTCTATTATTGTTTTGTGTGATTTTAAGATGCTTGGCTAAACTTTATAGACTGCCTAGGCTTATGATGAACCTACTTTGATGTTGTGTTTTGATTTGGGATTTATTCGCGTTATGGTTTTCATGGTTTAGTAAAAGGTTTACTTATATTAAATTGATGCGTATGGATATTTAGGATTATTTGATTAATTGTTATTATTCCATAGTTGCCTAGATTATTGTTTGTCATTATGACAGGTTGCTATTAGGTCAATTACTTTGTGTTTTTGATTATTTTATGATTGATGTGCACTAAGATCATATGAATAATAATTATTAATTAAATAAACCTAAATATGTTGCTAACCTAAATAGCTGTAAAGTGCTAGGTTATTGATAAGTCTTTACTATTTAATCTTGCTAGATTTAGTTTTTCGTAAGGAATCTATCTAGGGTTAATTATTTATTATTTTTTATCAAATCAATTAAGTA
This sequence comes from Bidens hawaiensis, assembly GCF_021521415.1. Taxonomy (NCBI): domain Eukaryota; kingdom Viridiplantae; phylum Streptophyta; class Magnoliopsida; order Asterales; family Asteraceae; genus Bidens; species Bidens hawaiensis. The sequence goes on along the minus strand of NW_027491800.1, from coordinate 741,195 downwards.
TAGTAAATTGTCTTTGATTTTCACGCTGTAAGGTAGAATTTCGTATAAAGGAACTAAATTATAAACAATTGGGTGACCGTAAGCGAACTTGATTTTTAATACTGGTGTGCGTTAAAACTTGTTAGAAATCCATAGGTTTCTCTTAAGAAGGGTCAGGGGTCCTGTTCAGGTTTTCTTATAAGTGTCTATTTTACGATCCTAGTCCATAACTAAATATTTTCCTAAGTCAATTCATTACTAAAATTTAGGGGAGTCTAGCCTAAGTAGTTTTCTAATCATCATCTTATTTTCATAAACAAACTTCGTTTTCGTTTAAATTACGTGTTTTCTTAATTAGTTTTTAATTATAGTATTAAATTAGTATTTTAAATAAAAACCCCCATAACAAATATAAATAGTAAGTCCTCTTTTGTAGTCGAGTCAATTAGCTAATAACCGTAATTTAAAGAGTCTCGTGGGTTCGATATCCGGACTTACTTAGCTGTACTAGAGTCGACCGGTTCACTTGCCGGTTAGTAGTTTTAGTTAAGTTAAGAGTCTAGAATTATTATTTAGTGTCTAGATTAGCGTAATTTTAGTTAATAATTTTGTAACTACTTCAAGCACATCATTGAACAAGTATTTTAGTTAGAAATTTTACATGTTTTAGAGTGGATTAGCAAGTTCTTCTTGAAGTATTACACCAGGTAAGGAGTCAACTCTACAACCCTTCAAGTAACAGTTACTTATTATGAACCAGCTTATATATTTTAAATGATATGTGAAATGCTCTAATGTTATGAAAACATCATGTTTTTACTAAAACTCAACTTTTTATAGTAGTAAGTTTATGATCTCATTTGAACATAGTAGCACCTTTAAGTGTAATATTTAAAATAATTTTTACCAATTACTTTAATGTATTATTTATTGATTTGCATCGATTAATAAAAAATCTTTCTTCAAATCGACCGGTTAATGGTAGTGTGTTCTTACAGAACCAACCAAATGTTTATTTGTTCGTGGTCTTTATTAGCTTACTTACTGTATTTTGTTATAGCAAAAAATAATGGACAACAAGTTTGACACGATTGAGTGAAATGAAAGAAGTAAGGTACACATTTATAGGCTTTGCATATGCATACAACTATTTTCTTAGTTGTTAAGTATTATATATTTTTTTAAATGTTGTTTTTCATCTATAGTTGGAGAAAGCTATACGTGAAACTTAACAATAGAGATGCTTGCAAGGTGATTTTTTTTCTTTACATTTTAGTTTAAAAATATAAATTTTGTTACTTTTAAAATTTTTTTGTCTAGATGATCTAATTTAACCCAGTTTGATAACACATAAATCAGATTTTTCTAACAACATGGCCATATTTATTATTCATTGGAGTACGTATAGCTCGAGAGATGATTTTTAATCAATTTTAACGTTTTGATGAAACAAGTTCTTAAAGCCGGTGTATTTATAAAACTATGATGAAATAGGTTTTTAAAGCCAGGGTAAACACATTTGAATGAATATATTTAGCAGCAAAGTTTGATGGATATTTAATGCAGCATAAAGCTATAATTTCTTCATTTGGTGCTTATTCACGCTGTGATGAAACAAGTTCTTAAAGCCGTTGTATTCATAAAACTATGATGAAATATGTTTTTAAAGCCAGTGTAAACACATTTGAATGAATATATTTAGCAGCAAAGTTTGATGGATATTTAATGCAGCATAAAGCTATAATTTCTTCATTTTTTTGTAACAATTTTATGACATGTGTTTTTATTGCATTCACAAGTTATGTAGAACAGAAGTTCAACATCTAAATATTACGGTTTCAATTCATGGTGACTAAATTATGGGTGTTAAACTGTTTTTATTCATGGGTCTAGCCTGAAAAGGTAGATTCGGGTAATAGATAAATGGTAAATTTGCTTTTATTTTTAAAAGTTTGTTTTTTTAATTTTGTTAAAATTATGAAAAATGGTTGTTTTGTCTATTTATCTTTTTTTCCCAACCCGTGTATCACACGGGTTCTAACCTAGTATAGTAATATGCTATTAACAAGTGTAATGATCGAGATGTGGTTTTCTGTAAGTTTGTATAGTAAAATCCAATCCGAATCATGCATTCTTTTGGTAAAAAATGTTTGACATACCAAAAAAAATAAAGAATAAAAAATAAAAAAATTGACAATAGAGTAAAAATTTGTTTATATCTAAATCCTGTTTTTCTCTTTTTTTTTTTAACAGGGAATTTATTTTTAATCCTTGTTTTTATGGGCAAGAGTCCCCCCCCCCCCCCATCTCTCTATCTCTCTCTCTCAAAACCAGGTATTTAAGGACTTTACCTTTTGCTAATAAACCACCTCCCTAATTGATTCCAAATTCTGTTGACTTGAAAAACTGTAACATTTATGAACCTTTACAATACAACACCCGCCCGGATGTCATCAGAAAGCTTCAACCAAACATTTATTGTCATATTTCAACTTCAACAAATCCATCCAAGAGGTCAGAGTAGTCGAATATCTCACATTCCAAATTCATTCAATCATGACGTACTTCCTCATCAAATGGTCCGTGGATGCTAGCTCTCCATCACACGTAGGGCACAAACACTAATGGAATATCCAAGCCTTTGAGAAGAAGGTTAGATCCTGTAAGCCTTCTCCATCCCAAGTTCCACCATCATGCCACTTTCTATTAATGACATGACAGTTTTGTCACGCTCAAGCTCAAGGGCAAACAACCCTGGAACGCGACCTTTTAAGCAAAAGTTTCCCAACCAAAAATTCTTCTGAAAAAGTGTAGAATCTCGGATACCAACATTTTTCCTTGAAACAGAGAAGGTGCACTCCCTTTATTATGCATTGTGAGAAAAGAATTAGTAATTTAATGTGACACCCGGCCCATGGTTTTTTATACTCCATCATTCATTTCTAAAATAACGCTCGGGTTTATATATATACTGTACAACCCCTAAAAATCTATATCTTGCTTGTCACCATCGAGCATCAAAACACAAAGTTAATGAAAGTCAAACACTCGTATTCAATAAAAATAATCATGGCTTTTAAGAATTGCAAAAGTAATAAAACACAACCATAAAGGTATTAATTAAAACATAAACACGTCAAACTTCTTCTTCACCAAGCAACAGGATTGGCAACATGTTCCTCGGCAATAGGCAGAGTGGAAGGTCGCACCTATACGTCACTTCATTTGGCACACATCAGTCCTCAATGAGTTTGTTGCGGGTCAGACTACGTTGAAGGTGAAATCAGACAAAGTTGCATGCTAAACATGAGAAAACTTGTTTAGAGAATTAACATGTGTTTCTCCCCTTAGCTTTTGATACATTCGGTTTCCTAGCCCTCGAGACTGTGGCTTTTTTGACCATGGTTCATCGGGTCGTGAATAGTAATTTTTCGGCTCCTAAAACCCAAAGCTTTATTTTTAGTAGGATCAGATTTACTATTTAAAAGGGGGTTGTGACATAACTTGTTGCCCGGTTACCTACCACTTTGTAATTTTTTTAGTTTATCAACGAAAAGAACATAATGATTACATAATTATTTATTACTAGTACTCTATATATTATTAAACTAGTTTGAGACCCGTGTATTACACAAATAATTGATGAAAATTTTAAATTCTAGCCATTAAGTGAAATTCAGTCAACAAAATGATCATATATTATTAATACAATTACAATTTACATTAAAATTATAAAAATTACATAACTAAGGTTACACAAATATGTTATAAATAAGTAAAAACTTCCTTGTACACTAATTTGTTGTTGTATTGGTCGGTATACATTATTTATCAAAAATCAAAATCTTTAGTCCATGTCTGTTTGTAACTCTTAATAAGGTAACATATAGATTTGCTTGTAACTCTTAATGTAGCCACGTATATGTAACATCATGAAAATTTTGATCTAAATTTGACAAACTAATAAAACTTATGGACTAAAAATATTCATGGTAAAAGTAAAGAGAAAAATAAGGCAAAGAATGGAAGTAGCTCATATTAAGGGATTGAAGTAAGGATACTCCATCCTACATCGGAGAAAGAAAGAAATATAAAGCATTTTATAAGGAGAGAACATTCCATGGAAATGTTCTTATGTGGCCAACCACTCCCTCTAGTCCTAGCGGAGGGTGCGAATCACCTGATGCGCACGGGCACGGGCTCGGGTGAAGGGCGATGGGTGCAATGTGGCGCTTTGATGGCGCACTTTGCACTTCGCACGCACGCATCGCCAAGAGCCGCCTTTGTATTTTTGGATGATGAGGCGAAATCAAGATATGGCAAGTTACCAAAAGATCAGGGACTAAAAATGAACAGAATGGAAGTTTTGCATCTTCGCGATACGCGAAGAATCTGAGTTGCATCTCCGCGATACGCGAAGATGCAGGACACGTGGCAAGACAGTAGCGACACGTGGCAAACCTATGCGGCGACTCAGCGAAGCTAGTGCAGCTTTGCGATACGCAAAGTTGCAGAAAAATTTCTATAAATAGAACGGCAATGGGGGTGTTCCTCATTCATCTAACACACTCCCAATCACATATATTACCTCGAAAAGCGTGCCATCACCCCGATATGTCGATATCCCAACAAAGTTTTGTCTCGAAGTGCGTGCCATAACTCTACCCAGTTACTCTCTCGACCTCCCTCCAAGTAGAAGTGCTGTCCAAATAAAAGTGAGGTCCAAGTAGAGCATAGGTATTTCGAGTAATAAGCCATTCAAGGTAGGGGTTCTGCCCGATTATTATATTATAAATGGCTTGGACCCTAGTCGAGGATATAGCCTGTACCTTGATTTTATAAAGTAAAAATAAGATTTCATAAAGTCAAGATTATAGATAAAATAATACTTCTTTATTATATATAAAGAATTTATTAAATATTTCTTATGATAAAAGAAATTTGAAATAAACGTTTCTTCACGAAGAAGAAACAAAGGTTTATAAATGATTAACAAAAGTAAGGACTAGAGGTCCTTATATGTATAAAGAGATAAAATGTCAAGGTAAAGGTTATGCAATCGGACTAAAGGTCTGAAGCTAGATCGTTGATCTAGTACTTATAAAACGTTATTCTCGTACTATAGTTCCGAGGTAACAAGGCTATACAACTTGGTGAGAAACACCAACCAAGAAGAAAGGTGAACACGTCCAACTTTTTATAAAACAAGTCTGTGAATGTTTGCATGGGATTATATCCCTAAAACTTTATAAACAAAAGCAATGCTGGCCCTCAGGCTATTGTATACGTTTGTCTGGATCCTTACATATGTGGGTAGACGGTGGGCACACCGCACCACACTTGCTAATGCGTTGGGCCAGACCTAAGTAATGTCCGAGAGGGGATTATCTCGTGTATATTGATAGTTGGTAAGACCTCGATGCTACGGTATCGCTGAGAGGTTTCAAGTATAACTGGAGGTTTATAATAGTAAATTTAACTTGGTTGTTTCCTAAGCCACGATGGGCCGGGTCATAAGATTCCCGAAGGGATAACTAAGTAACTTAAATGTTTTGTGTCAGCGTATTTACCAGCATGTGTTGCTAACGTATTTTTATAACTGTTTTACAGGAAATGAAGAATAGGTGTTTTGAGACAAAGGATAGCCATTAGACAATCTGATGGCTCAATAGATGTTTTGTTATTAAAATAATGTAAAACATGGTTTTGTAATCCAAACACTTTTTGTACAAACTAATAGGTGTTTTAAAATCTCGTCTTTTGAATATAATAATATTTTATTAAGTCTTCCGCTTTATAACCTTAAACTCTGATATATTTACAAAACAGGTACCAACGTTGGGTCACACGCCCAGGCCCTGAGCCGGGGTGTGACAAGTGTTGGTATCAGAGCCATCGATCTTAGCGAATTAGTCATATAAGTATACCTAAGCTTTGATTAGAAATAAGTTTCAATATTTATTATATTATTATATAAGGATAAGATAGGTTGGTATTCTTTCATATCCCTTATCATTATAATCTTTTCTATCCCGTATCATTCCAATCTTCATAGATGTCGGTATTCAAGAAGATAATAGAATCCTTCTACGAAGAAATGTGACAAGGAGGACATCCGGAACCCATCGTTCTTCCCGACGGTCAAAGTGATGACTACTACGCTAACTTCTTCGACCAGGACAGACCCCTCACACCAGTGGTCCCATATGGGAATCAACCCATTCACTTCCCAGGCATAGAGCAAATGCCAATCAATATTCCAAATGACCCGCCAACCCCAAAGAATCATCCTTCGGATAAAATGCAGATTGATGAGCCAGCTAAGTCTGATCCCAAAGAGGGTACCCTAAGTTGTATGCAAATTTACTCTAACCCAAGAACCCCAGTCTTTAAACCCACAGATTCTCATCATACTTTTGTTTTAGGTCCATCAAGGAGACCCAAGATGAGAGTAATGCAACCGGAGACCATTCGGATTGAGGTAAATACAAGTAATGTAGATGTTGAACCGGAAGAAGATCCCGAAGAAGAAGTTGAGCCAGAAGAAGAAGAATCAGAGGAAGAAACAGAAGAAGAATCAGAAGAAGACCTGGAAGAAGATCCAGATGAGGAGGTTTCAAAGGAAATGAACAGTGATGAGAAATGCCATGAGATGCAAAGCCACCCAGGATGTGACTGTCTACCGAGCATGTACTGTCAACAACCATTGTTTCATCTGTCTCCTCATTATGACCCACAAGATCCATATGTCCAAGCACTTACAAGTGGTTTTCCACCCTTCACTGGTGTTGTTCCAACCGTCTCAGAACAAGCAAACAAGATCAGGCAGCAGGAAGAGGCTGCAGAAGTTTTTCATAACATGCCAGTTGAATCCAGTCCACCACCGTCGTATCCAAGGAACCATTATGACATAGTCATGATGGGATACCGTGATCCACCACCCCAGTATGGATATCCAAGTCTCTTCCCTCAGTCCCAGGAAGAGCATCTTGATCGGGCACTCCATGAGACCGATGGGTTACGCAAAAAGTTGGCTACGGAGAGTAGCAAAAAAAAAGAAGGTGGAAAAGAAGTTACTACACAAGTGTAGTAAGTTGAAGAAGATAATCAAGAAATATATGAAGGATTGAGAATCCCGCTCCATTGAAGTTACACCATCCGTTCCCCACTCCGTTGTAGTTGCATCGTTTGTTTCTTGTTCCGTTGTAGTAGTATCGGTTGTTCCTAGAATAAGTCTGTTGTACTTATGATGGTATCGTTGTTCTTAGAGTCCATGGTAATAGGAGTTGTCGTTGTGTACTCCTATTTGTGATATAAATAAAAAACTTTTAGTTATGAGTATTTTCCTTATAATTTCAGAATGTCGAAACTAGATAATCCCTCCCAAAATAAGGAAGCTTCGAATGCTAAAAGTAACCAATCAAAAACTGAGCCTGCTCAAGGAAACCATGAGCAGTTGATAACTAAAATGCAAGAAATGATCAATGCCATGAATACCTTATTACCCGCTATGAAAGAAAAATCTGTCCATCAAAGTGAAAACCGACAACCCAGTAAGTCTGTCAAATCCAAATCCCGTCCTAATCCTACCCCTCAAGATGAAGGAAGTGATCAGGGATCAATTAATGGTGAAAAGATCCACCAAACCTTTAAGAAAAATTTACGAATTGAAGGTTGTTTGTTTAAAGATTTTAAGAACAGTGGACCAAAAGAGTTTTATGGCGACAAAGGAGCCGTAGCCGCCATAAGATGGCTCAAAGAAATTGAATCAATTGTCATAATAAGCAAATGTACTAAGGAGGAAAATATTCAGTACACGGCACAAATGTTTAAAGGGGAAGCCTTAGATTGGTGGAACACTCTGTTGATGACAAAAGGAAGAAGAACCATGTATCAGTTGACGTGGGAAGAGTTTAAAGATCTGGTTATGCAAAAGTATTGTCCGATGCATGAAACTGACTTAGTTCAAACCAAGTTTCTCAATCACAAGGTAGTAGGGACCAATCTGAGAGAATACAATACCAAATTCCAGGATTATTGTAGACTCGTGCCATAGTTGGTAGCACCCGAATCAAGCAAGGTAACTCGCTACATATGGGGTTTACCGAGAGAGATAAGAGACATGGTGAGGTCTCATTTGCCACAGACAGCCGAATCCTCTATGGAGCTTGCTGGTTATTTGATGAACGGTTTGATCCGCAACAAAGAGGAGGACAAGAAGGAATATTCAACGATTGACAAGAAGGGAAAGGGAAATAACCGTTTCAAAGGAAAATATGTGGATAGGAGGAGAGGTGGTTTCAATCCCAACTATCCGTTGTGCAAGAGTTGTAAAAGGCATCACTTGGGTCAATGCCGGTTTGCAGTATCTTCATCTGTCATTTGTGATACATGCACGAAACCAGGGCATGCCACTACTGATTGTTAGAAAAACAAGATGACTTGCTTCAATTGCAAGGAGATGGGGCTTCTTAGTTTTGAATGTACTAAGAAGAATGTTGTTGGAGGTGGCGGTGTTGGAGGTCTTGGGGGAAGCGGCACCAAGAATGAAGGAAAGAAGGGGAATGCTTGAGTCTTTGTACTCGACACCAAAAAGGCCGCAGACATACCGGAAACCATCACCGGTACGTTCTTAGTTAATAACGTTTACGTGAGAGTTTTATTTGATTCTGGTGCAAATCAAAGTTTTATAGATTATAAGTTTTGTAGTCTATTAAACGAACCTTTAAGAAAATTAAATAAAACCATAAACGTCGAAACGACCAGTGGTGAGGTAGTTAAAATTTCTGAAACCTTAGAAAATGGAAAGATCTTGTTGGCAGGCGACGTCATCCCAATACAATTGCTACCTATGACATTAGTGGGCTTTGACATAGTTCTAGGTATGGACTGGTTATCCGACAACCATGCTCATATCATTTGCAATAAGAAAACCATAGAACTTCAAGCCCCTGACAAGCGAACAATTCAAATCGCGGGCGACAAAGATGCCGGTCATGTTAGCATAATCTCCATGATGAAAGCTAACAAATGCTTAAACCAAGGATGTTTAGCATTTATGGCTTATGTGACGGAAGAATCAAAACTGAAGAAAATCAAAGATGTGCCCATAGTATCCGAATTTTCTGATGTCTTTCCAGATGAACTTCCAGGAATCCCACTCAATAGAGAAGTCGAATTCAGGATAGACTTAATGCCGGGAACAGCTCCAATAGCCAAATCCCCCTATCGTTTGGCTCCGACGGAAATGAAGGAATTAAAGAAACAACTAGATGAGTTGTTAGAGAAAGGATTTATTCGTCCAAGTTCATCACCTTGGGGAGTTCCGATTTTATTCGTCAAAAAGAAAGATGGTTCCATGAGAATGTGTATAGATTACAGAGCCTTGAACAAAGTAACTATTAAGAATCAATATCCGCTACCTAGAATTGACGACCTATTCGATCAATTGCAAGGAGCGAGTTTCTTTTCGAAAATAGATTTACGTTCTGGATATCATCAGTTGAAAGTTCAAGAAGAAGATATCCCAAAGACAGCTTTCCGAACAAGGTACGGACATTATGAGTTCACCGTTGACGTGTGTGAATATATGTATATATATATATATAACTAAAAGTTTCACACAAATCGGGTTTTAAAAATGGTTTTCACCAACAACCAAACCACACACGAAAGGCAAGTGTACCTATTGTTTGTAGCAAAGTATCGGTAAGAACCGAGTGTCAATCCATGGACACGGCTAACTTTTGATACTAAATCTTTGTAATTAATTTAACCAAACAAACAATCCAAGTAATTTTTCAAGCAACTAAACTAGCATTTAACAATAACAAAGCAAGTAAAATACAACTAACAATCAATCCAAACAAGGCTACTTAGACTATGCATCCACTCAAACTTAGTGACAAAATAGCAATGATAATGACAAACATCATGTATTAAGCACCAACATCAAATTCCAATCAAGGCAACCTAATACTAGCAACAAAACAACATGATGGGTTTTCAACAAGTTAATAACCATAGATTAGTAAGTTTGTCAAAACTACCTAATCTCATAATCAAAGGAAAGCTAGAATGAAAACAACAAACTAACCACCTAAAATCATGTAAAAATAGACAAGTTCAAGAACACTAGTTAAACACATGAAACTTTTAATTAGCAAACTATAAACCAAGAATTATGGCCTTAATCACTAGCAAATATTAACCAACTCAAAGAATCATATTATCACCATACAATTTTCCAATATCAAGTGATAGGTTTCATGCTTGTTAAAATTCATAACCAAGTTAATTTCCACTAGTCATTCCTAACTTAATGATATAAACAAAGTATGCATACACAAATTAAGTTCATAAACAAATGCTCAACACATAGTTTTCCAACATATTATGGTTAAACATCTATCAAACTAACAAGACTAGGAATTAAAACAAGCATTCAACCATCAAACTCTATTCAAGAACATGTCATAAACTTGAAGAACACCAACTTGTCAAAATCATGCATAGATAAATATCACATAAGCAAAAGCTTCAACATAATCTAAGTAACAAGAGTATTTAGCCCATAAGGCTTGATATAACAAACAAAATCAAAGTAATCTTACAAATCATTGTCAAGACCAAAAGATTGCAAACTAAGATGAATGATGATTGCTACTTGAAAGGATGATCACACAAAGATGGAAGCCTTGAATTCTCTAACACACACACAATAATTTTTTCAGCAATTCAGAGAATTCCCCTAAGGCTCCACACCATAAATGAAGAGAATTGAAGGCTTATAAGCTGTCTGGTCAGTTGGCACGGTCGTGCCCAGATATAGTAAGTCAATGTTTTGCTTTCTCCAGACCAATTTTGCAGTTTTCTCTGATTTGGCACGGTCATGCCAAAAAAGTGGCACGGTCGTGCGGCTCGGCACTGGCTCCGGCACTGGAAAGCATGGTCGTGCAGGTCTGGCACTGGCAAGCATGGTCGTGCAGGTCTGGCAGAATGCTTATTTTGTCCCCGAAACGCCCTCTTTTCATGTTTTCTCTGTCGGGCGGGGGCCCGGACCTGCAATTTCACAAATAACTCTAATAAGTACCAAAACCAATGAAATTGCATGGAGTTTAACACAAATATGAGGATAATTCAATGCAATAAGATGTACACTTTGGGTTACATCAACCGTGATACCATTTGGACTCACTAATGCCCCAGCCGCTTTTATGGACTTGATGAACAGAGTTTGTAAGCCTTATTTAGATAAATTTGTAATCGTATTTATCGACGATATACAAAGTTCATCTTAGGATCTTGCTTGAGATACTCCGAAACGAGAAGTTGTATGCTAAATTCTCCAAGTGCGAATTCTAGTTGCATGAAGTACAATTTCTTGGCCACATTATCAACGCAAATGGAATTCAAGTGGACCCCGCAAAGATTGAAGCAATAGCTAAATGGGAGATTCCTAGATCGCCAACCGAGGTTCGAAGTTTCCTAGGTTTGGCTGGATATTATAGAAGATTCATTAAGAACTTCTCCCGTATAGCAGTTCCCTTAATGTAACATTTGTTACTTTTCAAACCTGAAAAAAACGACCCATTTTGAATTTTCGGTTTTGTTATATATATATATATATATATATATATATATATATATATATATATATATATATATCTTAATGTTATTAATTAATTTTCGTTACACGTTTCTATGCGACAATCGTTATTATGGTATCTTTATTTACTAGTGTTCTTTAAACGAACCATTTCGCCGTTTCATTATATTCGTGTTTGACGTTCATCATTAATATGATTTTCACAAGGATTTAAGTTAATGTTCTTTCGTTTTCTCTTCATTTTGTTCGATCAACGAACCTTCGATATTTAAAGTTTTATTAAACTTAATCAATTTGCAAACTTTGTGGGTTAAAAGCGTAAATATTCAAGCAATACAACTTTATTACATTATTTACAATATCCTAAAGTTCAAGGTTTCTCTAATAAATATATTTTAATTCATGTTTTAATAAAACATGAAACATGAGGGGAATAAAGTGTAATATATTCAAATTAATATATTAAAATAATATAATAACTCAAATCCCAACCCAGCCCCTACCCCACCGTCACGTTTTTCCGGCCACGGCTGCTGGCGGCGGCTTTGTTACTCCGGCGACCCTCAAATCAAGCCGTAATCCTCGCTTTGACTCGTTTAAATCACTTAAAGACCTTAGACAAGGATAATAAACTCTAACCAATATTTTAATTGTAATATGTCGATCTAAAACCGTCATTTAATTCGATGATTATCGCCGGAAATTTTTGAAATTTCAATAACGATTATCAAACGATTATACGCTCCAATTGGACTTATAAATAGGATCCTTTGGTTCATCTAAACTCGCTCACACCCTCAAAATCCTCTGAAATAATCTCTAAGGTTCCTAATAAACCCGTTGAAGTTCGTATTCCTGCCAACACTTGTTTTCCGTCAAATCATAACTTCAATAGGTAATTTTTATATGTATTTTGATTATTTCAAGCCGTAGAACGAAACCCCTAAATTAGTTTTTGCAAACATGAACTGGTTTAACGGATTGAGAATCTAGGGTTTGTATAAGGAAGAAGATGAACTTGTAGGTTTAGTTAAATACTTTTATTCCTGTTCTTGAAACAACTTGATAAGGTGGTCTGGTGGTTAAGTCTTGTTGTTGTAACATCGAAGACTTGGGTTCGAACCCTGGTCAGCGCATAATGTGTTTATATTTTTTTTGAAACATGTTTTATTATATAATTAATCAATTTGTTTTTTTTATTAAAAATCATAATAAATCAAATATAATTATTTTTAACTTAAATATATATCTTTTTTTACTTCCAACTAAAATCCAATTTCCACACTCGTTAAAAACTATTTTTTTTTGCTCGTTAACTTAACCTGTTAAAACCGTTCGTTAACTTTAACCTCGTTAATATAATATTATACTATTATTGTGGTCATTAATCTTTATAATACACCAACGTAATCGTTTTTGAGATAGAATTTGTACCCTTAAAATCTATATTCCATAAATATTAAAGTTCACTTATTAATGATAAATTATTAATTAAATAATATGCAAATAAGATATTTCGTTTAATCATTTAAAACTAGTTTATATCATGATTCGTTAGCGTTAACTCGTCAACTTTAATTTGTTATTTTTAATTCGTTCGTTGGACTGTAATCCTTTAACTTTTAAGCCATTAAAACTTGATTCGGTAATGTTAATTCATAATTCGTTAAACTTTATTTCGTTAGCTTAAAATCCGTTAAATCATTAAGACTTAGATTAATATTAAAATAACCCATGCCTTAAAATAATAAAATAATGCATGTTCCCAAAAAATAATAAACTTTAATAATTCTGTGGGATTAGTCTTTAAATTCCATATTTATTTCATTTATAGTTCGTGACGTTTGATCGCTTCGGTTTCGTTATTGTGCTTTCGGCTTTTATTACAAGTTTGTCTTCGATTTCGAGGTGAGTTTCTCACAACTCCTTTTTAATGTTTTCATATTTTGGGGTAGCATATGCATCCATATTAAAATTCAAGTATTGATTTCTTCTATTACAAAACTACAATTTGTATATGGACTTGTGTGTTACTTGTATTACTTGCACGAATGTTACTTGCTCGTTGGGAAGCCTCATTAAGTATGATCATACGCCCCCCTTTGTACTCCGGTCTATTTGTATCGAGTGGAAAAGAGCCTCATTATCCAAGTACGTTGGTTGTTACCAATTGGAAATGACCTTACTTGCGCGATTACCCAAGTACGTTGGTTGTTACCAACCGGAAAGGACTTACTTGCTCGTTTATCACTTGTCGGTTTTTATGTATGTGTATAAAACTGTGGAAACTCACCAGCTATGTTTATAGCTGACTTTATTTTATACATATGTTACAAGTGTAAAGATACGAGGATGAAAGTTAGAAGACACATAGCATGCCTATAGGATATTCAAAGAACAACTTATCATTTATTTAATTATTGTTTCAACTTGTATTATTTGATAAACTTGTGTTACATGATGATTTAATGAAATAATGTTATTATGGTCACCTAATAGTGTCACGTGTGTTTGATCAATCTGTACGTCACACTCAGGCGTTTCCGCTTTAGCCGGGGTGTTACACTTAACTTCATTAACCTGAAAGAATGTTAAGTATGAATGGGGAATCAAACAATAAGAAGCATTTGATTTACTTAAGCAAAAGCTCACAAATGCACCTATACTGGCTTTGCCAGAAGGTACAGAGGATTTCGTTGTATTTATTGACGCATCTCATTCAGGTTTGGGATGTGTGCTAATGCAAAGAAAGAAAGTAATAGCTTATGCTTCTCGTCAATTGAAAGTACATGAAAAGAATTATACGACTCACGATCTAGATTTGAGTGCCATAATCTTTGCCTTAAAGTTATGGAGACAATATCTCTACGGAGTCAAGTTTATCATGTACACTGATCATAAGAGCTTAAAGCATATATTTGATCAGAAGGAACTTAACATGCGTCAAAGAAGATGGATGGAAACTTTAAACGATTACGACTATGAAATCATCTATCATGAAGGAAAAGCAAATGTTATAGCTGACGCATTGAGCCGAAAGGAGCGTGAGAAACCCAAAAGGGTTCGAGCTTTGAGATTAGAACTACAAATAGATCTAATCGAACAAATCAAGAAAGCTCAGCAACAAGCAATTGAAGAAAACCATATCTCCGAAGAAAAACGTAACGACACCATTGATTCTTTAGTAAAAGGAGACGACGACATACTCAGACTTGGGAACCGAATTTGGGTACCGATTATTAGTGATTTACGTGAAAAGATCATGAGTGAAGCTCATAAATCAAAGTACATGATGCATCCATGTAGTGATAAAATGTATCAAAATCTTAAGCCAAACTACTGGTGGAATGGGATGAAACGGGATATTACTTTGTACGTTGCTAAATGTTTAACTTGTTTACAAGTCAAGGCAGAGCATCAGAAACCTTCAGGTTTGCTTCAACAACCTGAACTTCCTGTATGGAAACGGGAGATGATAACCATGGATTTCATTACGAAACTCCCTAAAACTACCCGACAGCACAATGCTATTTGGATAATCATTGATAGGTTAACTAAATCCGCTCATTTCTTACCTATCAATGAATCCTATTCTATGGATAGATTGGCACGGATTTATGTAAACAACATCGTTTCATTACATGGTGTGCCATTATCTATCATATCTGACCGAGACGGTAGATTTACGTCTCATTTCTGGAATAGTTTCCAGCAAGCGTTAGGAACTAAATTGAATCTTAGCACTGCTTATCATCCTCAAACTGATGGGCAGAGCGAAAGAACAATTCAAACGCTTGAGGACATGCTTCGAGCTTGTGTGATCGATTTAGGTGGATGTTGGGATGATCACCTTCCTCTGATGGAATTCTTGTATAATAACAGTTATCACACAAGTATTCAAGCTGCACCATTTGAAGCTCTGTATGGACAGAAATGTAGAACGCCTGTATGTTGGTCCGAAGCAGGAGATAATCAAGTATTTGGACCCGAAGTAGTCCAAGAAACCACGGATAAAGTATTACAAATCCGTGAACGACTTAAGGCGGCAAGAGACCGACAAAAGAGCTATGCAGACGTCCGCCGTAAGCCGTTGGAATTTCAAGTAGGTGATAAGGTCTTATTAAAAGTATCACCGTGGAAAGGAGTCATACAATTTGGCAAGAAAGGAAAGTTAAGTCCACGTTTCGTAGGACCATTTGAAGTACTAGAACGAATCGGTACTGTTGCTTATCGCTTAGGATTTCCAGAAGAGATGAAAGGAATACACGATGTATTTCACGTCTCTAACTTACGTAAGTGTCTGGCTGACGAAACTTTAGCCATGCCCTTTAAGGATGTCAAAGTCAATGAAAATCTAAAATTTGTAGAACAACCCCTACAAGTTGAAGATTTCAAAGTCAAGCAACTTAAACGTCGAAGGCTGAAGTTAGTCAAGATAAGATGGAACTCTCGAAGAGGACCCGAGTTTACTTGGGAGTTAGAATCAGAAATGAGAAGATAGTACCCACATATGTTTTAGCAAATCTCGAGGACGAGATTCATTCTAAGGTGGGGAGGATGTAAGATCATGAAAATTTTGATCCAGATTTGATAAACTAATTAAACTTATGGACTAAAAATATTCATAGTAAAAGTAAAGAGAAAAATAAGACAAAGAATGGAAGTAGCTTATATTAAGAGATTGAAGTAAGGATACTCCATCCCACATCGGAGGAAGAAAGAAATATAAAGCATTTTATAAGGAGAGAACATTCCATGGAAATGTTCTTATGTGGCCAACCACTCTCTTTAGTCCTAGCGGAGGGTGCGAAGCACCCGACGCGCACGGGCACGGGCTCGGGTGAAGGGCGATGGGCGCAATGTGGCGCTTTGTGTCACACCCCAACCTAAGGCGGAAATGCCAGGGCGTGATCCAATTGCTCACAGCTCGAAGATACTATCATAAATAAAATGTGACAATATCTAATTAATTATTTTAATTCAAATGTACACACAATAATCAAATACAACAAAACAATTCAAATAAATAAATACAATCAATTAAATTTAAGTTTATCTCCAATATAACCTATGGTCTTGACTACATATCCATACTTCAATCTAAGCAACCTGCATATGCGTAGAAAATGGAGTTTGTCAACAACACATGTTGAGTGAGATGATCACCAATTTTGAAATATTAAATAATAGCATATATATATATATATAGTTGATAAATGATAAATGCGCAAACCAACCATGTGATAATAATCAATCGAATCATAAGAAACATGCATATAACCAAATCGTGTGTGCCAATGAAATCGTTGCCAAGCGAATCGGGCATTGATTACAATGACTAAGGTTGTCGTTTTACCTTTGCCAAGCGAATCGGGCTCCGATTACTAAGATGGTCGTATGATCATACTAATGAGAACCCTCTACAAGGGGATATGTTGGACCTCTCCGAAACGTATCAAGTAAACAATTAAATATGTAGCAACTAGCAAATAACATTCAACTGACATTCACACAATGATTATATTTGCGATTTTGTGTATATATATAGATAGAAAATATGAATAAGTACGCATATGTCCCCAAAACGTTTAAGAAAATCGAGTAAAACAGGGGAATGATAAACTCACCTTAGACGGAAGGCAAGTGATTAATAAATTCGACAAACGAACTAATGATTTAAGCGAGTCATCCAATACATGTCCAACGAGATTAATGATCTGTAAGGCCCCGAACCCGGTGACCCTACTTTAGCGTCGGATTTACTCATAAACACAATTCTTTCAAATCAGAGTTTTTTTTTTAAAAAACTTTTCGCGGAATATAAAACATCAATCATTTGTTAAAAAACATTAAATCTTTTCTTTGATACCATAACACAAAACTTTATTTTTAAAACATCTTTACTTCTTTCTTCAGATGCCAGCCGTTCAATCCATGCCGTGTGTCAACCTCATGCTAACTCTATAATCAGCTCACCTGCGTGCATACTAAAAGTCAGCTACGCTGAGTGAGTTCTAGTTAATCAGGCAACATACAATTTATTCCCATATATTTCTTCCCGTATCCGAGGACACATATTACTACCTTACCCTCGTATAAATATCCATAGGAGGATCGTCACGTAATATCTATTAAAAGAACCATTACCATTACCATACTATATATAATTTCCATAGGAGGAACACTCTGTATACTTTCCATAGAAGGAACACTTTACTATCCATAGAAGGAACACTATACTTTCCATAGAAGGAACACTATACTTTCCATAGAAGGAACACTATCTATAAGTTATTATTTAATATCCATGTAAGGAGCTATTCACTTCCCTTGACGATACGTGCAATATCCGAAGATCGTTCACGTACCGACAAGCCTTCATTCATAATGTTCATACATCATCCTTACATTACATACAATATTAATATCTTTATTTATATCCCGACAGTACGTGCAATATCGAATATTAGTAGGGTTCGGTTCCCTAGTTCTCGAATATTAGTAGGGTTCGGTTCCCTCTTCGTTACCATACACCCATACATCATACCTCGAGTATTAGTAGGGCTCGGTACCCTTTTCGTAACCATACAGTCATACATCATACCTCGAGTATTATTAGGGCTCGGTACCCTTTTCGTAACCATACAACCATACATTATCATTTCTTTCTTCTATTATCTCTATCATGTTCATACACATAAACATACATAACATACTTACCTTATACATAGCGTTACAACCTGACAGTACGTGCAATATCCGAAGATCGTTCACGTACCATTAAGCAATCATTCATACATTTCACATTATCCACATAAGGCATACACTTATCTCTTAGGATAAGTGTATTAACAAACATATCGAGTATGCACACAGCCCCGAAAACATAACAAGGAATGGGGCTAGAAACTCACCTGAACTCTGCTTCTTTTTCTGATAGCTGTAAATCCCTTCTTTAACTGAGCTCGGCTGACTGTACAAGTTACACGTATCAATACTCGCCTGATCTAATCTGGTGGCCTAGTATTAGCTTACTTTAACTTATCGCTTTTAATTTATTTTCTAATCGAACTTGGCTTTAGGCGAAGTTAAACCTCAGGCGAACTTGGCTTTAGGCGAAGTTAAACCTTAGGCGAACTTCGCTTTACAGCGAAGTTGTCATCAGGCGAACTTGGCTTCAGGCGAAGTTGTCATCAGGCGAACTTGGCCTCAGGCGAAGTTACCAGTTAGGCGAACTTAACTTTACAGCGAAGTTGCCATCAGGCGAACTTAGCTTGCAGGCGAAGTTCATCAGGCGAACTTAGCTTGCAGGCGAAGTTCATCGCTTTGAAGGCGAAGTTGCCCAGATGCAGGCGAAGTTGCCCAGACAGCCGCTGTTCGGTTTCTTTCCAGCATTTTGAGCGATTTTAACACCCTTTCTATGGTTCAATATCACCCACTACGCTTCCCGACCATTTTCGGTCGCTTATACACTAAAAAGCTTGGATCTTTAAACTTCAAAGATCAAGAATCACACCTTTTTGAGCTTGTTTGGATCTCGTTTAACTTGTTAACACAACTAATCGCTCTCTCTCTCTCTCGGATCTGCCCGTTCCTCTCCTCGGATCTGCCCGGTTCCGGCCGCCGGCGAAGTTGTGGTGTATGTGTGTGTTTTTGGAGTGTGTTTGGATAATGATAGAAATGAAGATATTTTGGGGTGCTAGGGTATTTATATCCCTGAAATCCCATGGACCTAAGGCCCATTCTCATTTAACCCATCTCTATTAATCCAAGTCCATAACCCACATCCATTACCCAACACTAGCCCGACCCATACCAACTCCTATTCTATTATTTATTTCCTGATAACCCGAGTAAACTTTCCATCTATTATTAAGTAATATAATTAATATTATTTTGGAAATTTCGGGATGTTACAAGTCTTCCCTCCTTAAAGAGGTTTCGTCCCCGAAACCTAACTTATTCCCTATAAAAGGAAAACTTCTTATATTTACACGCTTTATTGAATCGCCTTCATTTTCTGAGTTACCCTTCTTACTTCCGACTTTGCAGTCATCGAATGGTGGTCATGTGTATTAGCTATTTAAGGTAGCTTGTCCATGAGGCCCTCAATGTACCAAGTCTCGTTTCGATCTTCAAGAGGCTTTGTCTTATATCATATTAATGTTAAAGCCTAAGTCGACACTCTATCACAACACAACAATTTATCATGACTAACATGCATTCAGACAATTCGTACCATAATTAATAAACACCAGTCTAAACTTCAACATAAAACAACACGCATCGAGTCATCAATAAGTTACACATAGATTTAATACTTATGGCTAGCATCTAGCCTTCTTGAATGGCTTCTCTAAGCATACGGAGGAATCTGTTAAACCTCAAGCACTCTTCTCTCCTTCATGTCCTCCCTTTGGCTTCTTGCAATCCCTTGCTAGGTGCCCACGTCCTCCACAGTTGTGACACCTATGGTAATCATTACATTCCCAAGAGGAATGTCCTGCTCTTCCACACCCGTAGCAAACACCTAATCCCATTCTGCACTCTCCGGAGTGTCTCTTCCCACATTTTTCACAAGCAGTGAACCCCTTCTGCCTTGCCTTCTTCTTGCGTGGATCCACCTCATTGGCTTCCTTTGGTTCTGGGGTTGGGTTCCTTTTCTTCGGTTCCATCTTCTCCTCTTCACAGCTGGCAAGGTCCTCATAAATCATTTCGGCCAATTCCACGGCCGAGTCAAATGTTGCGGGCTTACTAGACTTAACCAAAGTGCGAACATTCCGTGGAAGTCCCCTTACGTAACACTTGATCCTTTTAGCTTCGGTGTTCACCATGTCAGGTACCAACCTAGACATGCGGTTGAATTCAGTAGTATACTCCCGTTGTGTCATCTCTCCTGCTTTCAAGTTCAGAAACTTCATCTCCACTCTTTCAACTTCTGTATCAGCGCAGAACCTCTTCATCACCATGTCCTTTAGGTCATTCCATCTCATCGCCTTGATCTCTTCACGGGTCTTCCTCTGCTCCACACTCTCCCACCAATACATAGCCTCATCTTCAAATGATTGGGTGGCATAACCGACAGCTTGGTCAGGACGGCACTCGCTAATGCGGATAATTTTATCCATGGCGGTTATCCATTTAAGAGTGGCGATTGCGTCTCCTAAACCAGTCAGCTTAGGCGGGTCACAACCTTTGAAGGACTTATAGTTGCAACCGCCTCGGCCCCTCTTCCTATCATCAACCTTCACAGACCTTACCTCGCTTGAATCACCCTTTTCCCTCTCATCATCTTTCCTACCATTACCACCCGCCCCTTCAACAGTTTTTTCACGGCTTCCAGCAGACCCTCCCGGATTAATATTCTTCACAGCAGTGGCTACAGCTTGAACAATAGCTGCTTGAATTGCGGGATCCAGTTGAACCCCTTCGTTGTTGATCGGACCTCCTCCGGCTGCACTCCCCTCGTCTCCGGTGTTGGAAGCTGTCTCAACCGAAGGTTGCTGGACACGACGAGGCCTGCCGCGTCGTCCAGTGCGACCTCCAGCTCCAGCAATGTCTCCAGCTCCAGCCATCGTATTCTAAAAGGGAAAACACAAACATCATCACTCCAGGAACCGTTTAGTACAAAGATAGTAAGGCTAACAGGTAATCACAGTGGCCGGCTGTGATTAGCTGATCACGTTACTTTCCGTGTCCTATACACTTCCCTTTATGAGTCTATTTGTGCTGGTTCTACTTAAGCAGTTAGTCAAATCAAACAATCAATTATTCCTATCCCTACCATTCACATATCTTTTCTTTCTCATTAACATATATCATTTAATCATACACTTTACCTTTACTCATCTTGCTTGAGCGACACATGGCATTCTAGAACTGGCATCTTCTTTCTTTTTCTTACTTAAATCCCATTCTCTGTTCGAGTCTAAGCATGTAGGATGCTTAAATCTCTCGAACTTTGCTCTGATACCAACTTGTAAGGCCCCGAACCCGGTGACCCTACTTTAGCGTCGGATTTACTCATAAACACAGTTCTTTCAAATCAGAGTTTTTTTTTAAAAAACTTTTCGCGGAATATAAAACATCAATCATTTGTTACAAAACATTAAATCTTTTCTTTGATACCATAACACAAAACTTTATTTTTAAAACATCTTTACTTCTTTCTTCAGATGCCAGCCGTTCAATCCATGCCGTGTGTCAACATCATGCTAACTCTATAATCAGCACACCTGCGTGCATACTAAAAGTCAGCTACGCTGAGTGAGTTCTAGTTAATCAGGCAACATACAATTTATTCCCATATATTTCTTCCCGTATCCGAAGACACATATTACTACCTTACCCTCGTATAAATATCCATAGGAGGATCGTCACGTAATATCTATTAAAAGAACCATTACCATTACCATACTATATATAATTTCCATAGGAGGAACACTCTGTATACTTTCCATAGAAGGAACACTTTACTATCCATAGAAGGAACACTATACTTTCCATAGAAGGAACACTATCTATAAGTTATTATTTAATAACCACGTAAGGAGCTATTCACTTCCCTTGACGATACGTGCAATATCCGAAGATCGTTCACGTACCGACAAGCTTTCATTCATAATGTTCATACATCATCCTTACATTACATACAATATTAATATCTTTATTTATATCCCGACAGTACGTGCAATATCGAATATTAGTAGGGTTCGGTTCCCTCTTCGTTACCATACACCCATACATCATACCTCGAGTATTAGTAGGGCTCGGTACCCTTTTCGTAACCATACAGCCATACATCATACCTCGAGTATTATTAGGGCTCGGTACCCTTTTCGTAACCATACAACCATACATTATCATTTCTTTCTTCTATTATCTCTATCATGTTCATACACATAAACATACATAACATACTTACCTTATACATAGCGTTACAACCTGACAGTACGTGCAATATCCGAAGATCGTTCACGTACCATCAAGCAATCATTCATACATTTCACATTATCCACATAAGGCATACACTTATCTCTTAGGATAAGTGTATTAACAAACATATTGAGTATGCACACAGCCCCGAAAACATAACAAGGAATGGGGCTAGAAACTCACCTGAACTCTGCTTCTTTTTCTGATAGCTGTAAATCCCTTCTTTAACTGAGCTCGGCTGACTGTACAAGTTACACGTATCAATACTCGCCTGATCTAATCTGGTGGCCTAGTATTAGCTTACTTTAACTTATCGCTTTTAATTTATTTTCTAATCGAACTTGGCTTTAGGCGAAGTTAAACCTCAGGCGAACTTGGATTTAGGCGAAGTTAAACTTCAGGCGAACTTGGCTTTAGGCGAAGTTAAACCTTAGGCGAACTTCGCTTTACAGCGAAGTTGTCATCAGGCGAACTTGGCTTCAGGCGAAGTTGTCATCAGGCGAACTTGGCCTCAGGCGAAGTTACCAGTTAGGCGAACTTAACTTTA
Organism: Bidens hawaiensis; assembly: GCF_021521415.1. Taxonomy (NCBI): domain Eukaryota; kingdom Viridiplantae; phylum Streptophyta; class Magnoliopsida; order Asterales; family Asteraceae; genus Bidens; species Bidens hawaiensis. The sequence continues at coordinate 718,126 of NW_027491800.1, read as the reverse complement.
CAGCGAAGTTGCCATCAGGCGAACTTAGCTTGCAGGCGAAGTTCATCAGGCGAACTTAGCTTGCAGGCGAAGTTCATCGCTTTGAAGGCGAAGTTGCCCAGATGCAGGCGAAGTTGCCCAGACAGCCGCTGTTCGGTTTCTTTCCAGCATTTTGAGCGATTTTAACACCCTTTCTATGGTTCAATATCACCCACTACGCTTCCCGACCATTTTCGGTCGCTTATACACTAAAAAGCTTGGATCTTTAAACTTCAAAGATCAAGAATCATACCTTTTTGAGCTTGTTTGGATCTCGTTTAACTTGTTAACACAACTAATCGCTCTCTCTCTCTCTCGGATCTGCCCGTTCCTCTCCTCGGATCTGCCCGGTTCCGGCCGCCGGCGAAGTTGTGGTGTATGTGTGTGTTTTTGGAGTGTGTTTGGATAATGATAGAAATGAAGATATTTTGGGGTGCTAGGGTATTTATATCCCTGAAATCCCATGGACCTAAGGCCCATTCTCATTTAACCCATCTCTATTAATCCAAGTCCATAACCCACATCCATTACCCAACACTATCCCGACCCATACCAACTCCTATTCTATTATTTATTTCCTGATAACCCGAGTAAATTTTCCATCTATTATTAAGTAATATAATTAATATTATTTTGGAAATTTCGGGATGTTACATGATCAGAATCTGAAACTTTGTGATATGAAACTATAAATAAAAACGAACTTAATTCCGCTGGAATCAATCCAAACGGATGAGTACAACTCTAGTTATGTTGATTTTAATGTTTAAACGAGTCGAGTCTGACCAGAATCCGAACTTCGATTCGGGAGTTGGGTTTTGGTCATAACCCTTAAAATTTAATTACAAAAAGAAAAGTCTTCTGGACCGAACATCGAATCCGACGAGAGGTATGAGAAAATGAGAAGTCAAAGTTGTTGACTGTTTTACCCTTTATCGGGTTTTAAAGCAATTCAATCTCAGAAATTGATTGAAGGTTATTGACTAGGGAATATGTATGAACAATTTTACAGTTTACAACTTACCCGGAAAGTGAAAGGATCAAGAGATATAACGAGTCAAAGATCAACGTATAAGCAAAGTCAAACGTCAAGGCTTGTGTCTTTAACGAATATGCAAAAACCGAAGGGTTTGAGAACGAGCAGAGGTAGGTGACGGCTGGAGGAGATGTAGTAGGGTTAGGTTAAGGTTTACAGCAGGGAATTATGATGTGTTTATATAAGAATAGCTAAAACGAACCAAATATGGTCTTTTTGGCCCGTTAAAGCAAGTATATGCGATTTAAGAAAAGAATCTTCGATTTATTCACAAAGATCTGATATTGGACAAAGGAAAACGAATTAAGAAATGGTATTTTAGTTGTATGATGTTTACTTGGACCTTAATTCACTTTAACATGCCTAAAATAAACGATTTTATACCTTAAACGAACTAGAAAACGAACTAAGGCTTAAAAGATCTGTGCAGGTACCCCGTCGCGCCACGCGGCCACCTAGGGTGGTCCCATCGCGCAGCTCCCTGGGCCATAATGGGGAAAGTTTCATTTTTTGCATTTTTAGTCCATGTAGTTTGATATTTGATCCATTATTGAACTTTTTATGTTTTAAATAAGGATTTAGACATTATATAAAGTATGAGGGGTATAAATTGAACATTAGTAACTTAAATATATTATTTTTGTTTAATAATGAAAACCTAAATTATTCCTGGTCGGCTTAAACGTAAACGAAAAATCCGAGATGTTACACTTTGATGGAGCACTTTGCACTTCGCACGCTCGCATCGCCAAGAGCCGCCTTTGTATTTTTGGATGGTGAGACGAAATCAAGATATGGCAAGTTACCAAAAGATTAGGGACTAAAAACGAACAGAATGGAAGTTTTGCATCTTCGTGATACGCGAAGAATCTGAGTTGCATCTTCGCGATACAGGAAGATGCAGTACACGTGGCAAGACAGTAGCGACACGTGGCAAGCCTACGCGGTGACTCAGCGAAGCTAGTGCAGCTTCGCGATACGCGAAGCAGCTTCGCGATACACGAAGTTGCAGAAAAACTTCTACAAATAGAACGGCCATGGGGGTGTTCCTCATTCATCCAACACACTCCCAACACATATATTACCTCGAAAAGCGTGCCATCACCCCGATATGCCGATATCCCCACAAAGTTTTGTCTCGAAGTGCGTGCCATAACTCTACCTAGTTACTCTCTCGACCTCCCTCCAAGTAGAAGTGCTGTCCAAATAAAAGTGCGGTCCAAGTAGAGCATAGGTATTTCGAGTAATAAGCCATTTAAGGTAGGGGTTCTGCCCGATTATTATATTATAAATGGCTTAGACCCTAGTCGGGAATATAGCCCGTACCTTGATTTTATAAAGTAAAAATAAGATTTTATAAAGTCGAGATTATAGATAAAATAATACTTCTTTATTATATATAAAGAATTTATTAAATATTTCTTATAATAAAAGAAATTTGAAATAAACGTTTCTTCACGAAGAAGAAACAAAGGTTTATAAATGATTAACAAAAGTAAGGACTAGAGGTCCTTATATGTATAAAGAGATAAAATGTCAAGGTAAAGGTTATGCAATCGGACTAAAGGTCTGAAGCTAGATCGTTGATCTTGTACTTATAAAACGTTATTCTCGTACTATAGGTCCGAGGTAACAAGGCTATACAACTTGGTGAGAAACACCAACCAAGAAGAAAGGTGAACACGTCCAACTTTTTATAAAACAAGTCTGTGAATGTTTGCATGGGATTATATCCCTAAAACTTTATAAACAAAAGCAATGCTGGCCCTCAGGCTATTGTATACGTTTGTCTGGATCCTTACATATGTGGGTAGACGGTGGGCACACCGCACCACACTTGCTAATGCGTTGGGCCGGACCTAAGTAATGTCCGAGAGGGGATTATCTCGTGTATATTGATAGTTGGTAAGACCTCGATGCTACGGTATCGCTGAGAGGTTTCAAGTATAACTGGAGGTTTATAATAGTAAATTTAACTTGGTTGTTTCCTAAGCCACGATGGGCCGGGTCATAAGATACCCGAGGGGATAACTAAGTAACTTAAATGTTTTGTGTCAGCGTATTCACCAGCATGTGTTGCTAACGTATTTTTATAACTGTTTTACAGGTAATGAAGAATAGGTGTTTGGAGACAAAGGATAGCCGTTAGACAATCTGATGGCTCAATAGATGTTTTGTTATTAAAATAATGTAAAACATGGTTTTGTAATCCAAATACTTTTTGTACATACTAACGGGTGTTTTAAAATCCCGTTTTTTGAATATAATAATATTTTATTAAGTCTTCCGCTTTATAACCTTAAACTCTGATATATTTACAAAACAGGTACCAACGTTGGGTCACACGTCCAGGCCCTGAGCCGGGGTGTGACAAATAGTTGTCCATGTGACAAATAAGGTTCTTTCAAGTACATATCAACCATAAATAATGATAAATATATCCATGAAACTAACAAAAAAATACTCAAACACATAAAATATCATACCTTTTAAAATATCATAACAAAAAAAATATTCAAACACATAAAATATCATACCTGTTCATGTTTATAAAAAAAATGATTATCCCAAAAACCATATTACATGAACTTTGATGATATAATCATACTTAGATTCTTTAGATTATGAAATTGATTGATCATGATAAATTTATTGTTATTAATATTCTGTGTATGACAAAATTTTAATTGATTTTATATTACATAAAAAGTCAAATAAATAAATGACACAAAGTTCATATAGTAAATCATTATACAGATGGATTGTAATTATAATATTCAACTTTAATGAATTAATTAAGCTAAACAACAAGATTTATGTAATAGGTATTTTCTATGTATGCAATATTTATACAAAATGTTTAGAGAAAATTAAGAAAATACATATTTTCCTGAGTTTAAATGCATATGAGAAAATTGTAAATCCAAATCTGAAACCAACCTTATATAAATGTTATGCACTGTTGCCCGACTCCTAGTTTAAAAACAATTTGTAGTTTATTACCATACAAATCCAAATTCTTCGACAATGATACGTCTTTATTTTATTTAATTTGTATTACCTGTTACTTGAAAATTTTATTCTAACAGGCCTGCAAAATCAATGTTAAAATTTCATTATTTTCTTATTTCACAATTAATGCTAATGAATGAATCGGTTAGAATTTACCTTTAATAAAAATAAACTTGAAGTCATATATTGAAATGACTTAAAGATAAAGGACAATATATTAAAATAGGTTGAAAAAAAAATGAAGAAAGCTATGAGATTGATAAGTGGCATATTTATGTAGTATTTTATTATAATAGACAGATAGATAATTGATATGTGTTACTCACGAGACAGATATATTCTACTTAAAATACTACTATGAAAAAGGATGGCTAATCAATTATGGTTAGTATGTATGTAATATATGAATCACATAACCAGAAAAAGAAATAAAAACAATATTTGGAAAGTCTATATGAGAAACAAAATCATCATGATTGAACGCGTTGACAAATGAGTCGTAGGAGAAAAGTCGTGACGGTTTGAACAACAATCAATTGTTTGAACGACACATGATAGATGTAGGCAAAAGATTGTAATAGTGTGTAACGCCATCAACAAAAATAGAAAAGAAAATGACGTCTTGAGGTAAGGTAGGTAAACGTACAAGATAGAGGGGACAACGATGACAACCCAAGAGCCTTAGATCAAACCAACTTCTAATGCAACGTGAAGTAATGAAGAGACATCAAGGATAACCACATGTTAAATATTAATCCATATATATAATATAAAATTTTATAATACTAAAAAATAATATAAAATAATATCTCCTATAAATATAATAATTTAAAATATAAATTAATCCTAAATTATATATATACTAACCTCTATAAATTAATCCTAAATTATATATATACAAACCTCTATAGTATATGTCTTCCTTAGGCTAAAAGTTGTGGTATAACGTCGATGACGTTAGCCAGTCTGACGTGGAAGAGAAAAACGCTCAAACACCGTGTTGGAGTGGCGTTATTAGACATTGCAGGGGCATCGTTATGGTGGGCGATATTGAATTAACGGTGAAAGGGGTTGATGGGACGGCGCTATGGTGGGTGGCCAACGTGAAAGGAGTTAACGCCCTCAAGCGTTAATACATAACAACCGGCCTTAGTATGTTTCAATTTTCTGATCAATTAAATAGGACTTGCATACATGAAGGCAAAATGAAAACAGAGAAACGTATAGGGACCCGTTAACTACCCTCTAAGCGCACATTAACAATCATAAATCAAATAGTTTACATACATGCACTAGAACATATGCATGCATGTTACCATACACTAGATAACCTTTTCTTTTTACAGCTTTTGAAAGTACCCTCAATACCCGAGCAAGTTTTCTTGACACAAAATATCAACTGTTCATACTGATTTTTATGCTCCAGGTCTAACTCATCCAAGAACACCATCAAAGATCGAGTCAGATTTCGAACTTGAGACCTTAAAGATCCAAAGTCTTAACCATACACTAGATAACTATAACATGTAATCATGATAACAAGAAACATGCACATAGTTTACATGCATGAAATCTCTAAACCGGCTGAAGAGGTAGGTCCCAGCAGAGCCCAGTTGGACCCGCAAGACTCACCTTGAATAGGGACGTCTGCGCAATGACCAACTGCTCCAGCAGGACCCACCATGCTCAGAGAACCTTACGCGCAGTACGCCAGCTGTACCCGCAGGGAAAGCCTCCCAATGGTGAAGTACCCCGCCTGTTCCCGCAGCTGCGGATACAAGCCATCAGGGAAGGCTACCCGCACTAACAGCAAGGCTACACGCACAAGGCATTCGCTACTTCAGTAGTCACATGAAGGAATGAGCAAGGCGGGAATACTCCCGCCTAAATGAGCCAGTCCGTATGCTTCTGGAAGGTCTTTCGTACTATACCTACTAAGGTATGGGCGGAACAGACAATTTGACCAGAGCAGCCCATGAACCAATCACAGGGTGACAGCTCACCGACAACAATACGAGGAGGAGCACCCTCTAGTACTGTTTGTCACTATTAGCCGCTGCCTACTCACCAACCCTTACGATGGGATGTGCGCAGCCTACAGTTGGTGGAACAGTGCGTAGCCGGCAGTAAAGGAACAGTATACAGCCGACCTTTACTATTGGCCGTAGCCTATCCACCAACCAGCATGGCCTGTGCGTAGTCCACTGTTGGTAGAACAGGAATACTATTCAGCCGGCTGTACCTTCTGGGAAACCTACCTTCGGCTATAAATACTCCAACACCTTGGAATGGTAAGGACATCATCTGATATCTCAATCTTATCTAGCAATCTCTTAATATACACTTATATTCAGAGCAATCTAGTCTGATTCTCATGCCGGAGGGTGGTCACAAGGAGGAACCCCCCCCCCCCTTCTCAGTGACGAGCTTACGGTGTCTGTTTTGCAGGTCCCCTGAAGAACAACCTTCTCTGCTGGACCTCATCCTCGTGGGAAACATTACTTAACCCCCAGATTATCTATAATCTGCCCGTGGGTTCACTTATTGTTTCTTCATTGGCGCCATCCGTGCATAAAAGCTAGAACTAATTTAGTTTTTTCAAAATTTCTGAAGAAATGGTTAACGTTACTCCGGTCCCAAGGCCAGTAACCGACCAAGAAACCCCGGTAACCACAACCCCAGCAACTGGGGGGAACACCGGCGGTTATACAAATCTTACGAACACTACCCCGACTACCCAAGCCGGGGCAAGTGCAGTAAATATTCCACTGGGGTTCACCGATGCCCAGTTGGAAAAACGAACGAGGGTCCCTCGCCAAACACTAGATCAAGTGAAGGCGTGGGCCGAAGCACGTCAGAGAGAGTTCCAAGCTGAATTGGATGAACGCTTGCGTTCAGTTCAACAGGCTGACGAATTCGGCAGTACTCGCCAACATCTCAATATGAACAGCGAGGGCGAGTACTCAGACGACGACAGGGAAGAATCCGATACCGACGCAAACCCTCGCCATAAGGCGAAAGGGAAGCGTAAGGAAACGGACTTCCAGCCGAAAAGGAATTTTGGGGAAGCTTTTAAACCAACGAATGCGGAGAGAAACCCGCGTGACTTCTCCAAAACCTTTAGGCCAACTGCTACAAATGCAGGAAAGTCAAAGTTCGCAAGGGACATTGCGGAAGCAATCGCCCCGAGAAGTGCCAAACAAATGTCCAACATTGGCACTTATGATGGTCTATCCGACCCAGACGACCACTTGAACAGATTCATTGCGGGGGCAACCGTCAGTAACTGGACGGAACCCACGTGGTGTTATATGTTCCAGATGACTCTGGTTGGAGCGGCCAGGGCATGGTTCGATCGTTTACCGGTCCACGGCGGACTTTCAGAACAAGTTCAGCCAGCACTTCAGCCAACAGAGGAAATATACTGAAGAACAGTGGACGATCCTCAACTGCGTTAGAGAGGAGGATGAATCTTTACTAGACTTCATCACCCGCTTCAACTCCAAAAAGCTAAGTCTCGGCAACATAAGTGAAGATCTGGTTCGCGCCGCTTTCATCCAAGGCGCCGAATACCCAGAGCTTATCCGCACATTGACGGGTAAGGATGGCATGCCGTCAACATGGGATGCCATCATGACGGCGGCCAAGCGCTTTGCCGAGACGGAGAAGCAACTGGGAAGGGATCTTCCCCAGAGTACACACCTCTATACGCAGAGAACAAGAGAGAACAATGTTTGGATCGCCCGGCAGAACAAAAAGAGGAAGCTAGGTATCTGGCAGTCAAGGGTAAACTTTGACACCTCATCCAGCTCTCACCCTCTTGTTGGCGGAAGAAATCACACACACCCTTCAAGCCAAAAGCACCGGTGGACGCCACTCACCAAAAGCGTCACGGAGATATTTGCCACTGAAAAGCTACCATGGCCAAAACCTCCAATGATCCGACAGCGACCTAATGCAGATCAGAGCAAATCCTGTGACTTCCACGGGACAAAAGGTCATGGTACAGAAGAGTGTACATCCTTGAAGGATATTGTTGAAGCATTCGTCAAGGATGGAAGACTGGCACACCTGGTGGCATCAATCAAGAAGGGAGGAAGGAACGACAACCGGTACCGAGGCAACGGACGAAAGCCCGTGGACATCAGCATCAACATGGTTCATGGCAACATCAGAAGAAGAAAAAGGCGAACGCCAGAACCATGTGCGTGGAAGGAAGCTGAGGTGCGCTTCCCGCGAGTGCCAGGAGGACCCAGCAAAGAAGGCCCTATCGTCATCAAAAGCCAGCTGGGGCACTACATCACTTCTCGCACTCTTGCTGACAACGGCGCCTCGTCAACGGTGATGTACAGGCAGTTCTTCGACAAGCTAGATGACGAAGACAAGGAACGCCTGGAAATGATCTGCGCCTCGATGGAAGGGTTTGATGGCAGCACAAACACCCCCTGGGTATCCTATCTTTCCCCGTCACTCTTACGGATGGGAAACACTCCCGCACAGAAGATGTGGACTTTGTCGTGATGAGGAAGCCACACCACACATACGACATTCTCTTCGGGAGAGACGGGATGGCAAGATTCAACGCCGTGGTATCCTCAGTCCAGGGCATGATGGGATGGCCAACAGCTGTGGGTGTAGCGATGATCACCGGCATTCCCCAGGTATGCATCGCATCTGTCTCATCTAAACCCAAACCAAAGATGGCTAAACCAACCATCACCGAACCAGAAAGATGGGCCTTCAACGGCAAGTACCCGGACCAGGCCGTCTCAATTGGCCCAACAATTGTTGATCCCACACGCACCTTACTCAAGTGTTTATTACAAAAGAACGCTGACATCTTCGCGTGGACACCAGCTGACATGACTGGTGTACCCCGAAGTAAGGCAGAGCATAAGCTCAAATGCGATCCGGCTGTTACGCCGATCGTACAAAAGCGCAGAGTAATGGGGCCAGAACAAACTAACGCGTGTAGAACCCAAATCAAGGAACTCCTTGACGCAGGCATCGTACGCGTTAGTAGATATCAAACTTGGGTTGCAAATCCCGTTATGGTACCGAAGAATAACAAACAATGGCGCATGTGCATAGATTTCAAAGACTTGAAAAAAGCATGCCCCAAAGATTGTTATCCGTTACCTGAAATTGATCTTAAGGTGGACTCGTTGGCACCATTCCGCCTTAAATGCTTCCTGGAAGCGTATAAGGGGTACCATCAAATCCACATGGCCGTTGATGATCAGGACAAAACCGCTTTTCGGACGCCCGATGGCACATTTTGTTACCAAATGATGCCATTCGGACTTAAGAATGCCGGGTCCACATACCAACGCCTGATGGACAACCAGTTTCATACCCAAATTGGGAGGAACTTGGAAGTCTACATGGATGACTTGGTCATCAAAAGCCCTGACCCAGAAGCGATGTTGAAAGACATCGAAGAAACTTTCAACACGCTCAGGAAGATAAACATGAAGCTCAACCCGAGCAAGTGTGCCTTTGGAATGGAAGAAGGGAAGTTCTTGGGGGTCATCGTCACTAAAGATGGCTTCAGAGCGAACCCTGAAAAGGTCGAAGCCATTATCAAAATGGAATCACCTACTACCATCAAACAGGCTCAGACACTGAATGGACGACTAGTGGCACTTAATCACTTTTTGGCAAACCACGCGGATAAGTCGTTTCCCTTCGTGTCAACGTTGAGAAACTGTTTAAAGAAAACGCACTTCCGCTGGACACCAGAAGCGGAAGCAGCTTTTCATGAGATTCGGTCACGCTTGATCGAACTCCCAACACTCACAGCACCAGAAGCGGGAGAGGAGTTAATCCTATACCTTTCCGCAACAGATAGAGCAACCGGGGCAGTCCTGCTAGTAGAGCGAAAGGGCATCCAGATGCCAATCTATTATGTCAGCCGTATCCTAACAGACGTAGAAACCCGGTACTCTACCCTTGAAAAATTAGTCTTAGCACTTATACACGCTTCACGCAGGTTAAGACGATATTTCCAGGGTCACCCAATCACCATTCTCTCCAACTTCAAACTTGCAAACGTTCTAGGCAAACCCGAGTTATCGGGACGCCTAGCCAAATGGGCAATTGAGTTGGGAGAATACGCGAAAAAGTATAAGCCAAGACCAGCCATAAAAGGCCAGGTTCTGGCCGACTTTATTGCAGAAGTGCCTGCATCGCGGGAAAAAGAGTGCCAGGAAGAGGCTCAACCCTCTCCAGCACAAGACATCAATGATGTCTGGCGACTCTACACTGATGGGGCAGCCAATAACGAGGGTTCAGGCGCAGGGCTAAAGCTAACCAACCCAGCGGGCCAAGAATACACTAACGCTATTCGACTGGATTTTCCAAGTACGCATAACGAAGCCGAGTATGAGGCATTCTTGGCTGGGCTGAGAATTGCGCGTAAGATGGGAGTGAAAAACTTGGAAGCCCACGTGGATTCCATGTTAGTAGCCAATCAAATCAACGGGACGTACACGGCCGTGAACGACACAATGGCCCTGTACCTCGCACAAGCAAAATCCCTTATGCGCGATTTCAATGACTGCAAAGTCATACACGTCAAGCGAAGTGAAAACAAATCTGCGGATGCGTTAAGCAAGCTTGCATCATTAGCCTTCACCCACTTAGGAAATGATATCCGCATTGAACTCCTCGAGACACCTTCGGTCCCGCACAAGGAAATTTGTGTCATCCAAACCGGCACGGAAACGTGGATGACACCAATAATAAAATACCTTGCGGCAGGTACACTACCAGAATCCAAAACACAGGCAAGAAAACTACGCTGTAAAGCACTGAATTATCAACTCATCGATGACATCCTTTACAGACGTAACTTTCTTGGCCCACTCTTAAGATGCGTGGACAACCAAGATGCTGACTACCTCCTAAGGGAAGTACACGAAGGCATCTGTGGAGTACACGCAGGTCCCCGCGCTGTTGTAGCTAAGCTAAACAACGCGGGATACTTTTGGCCGGGGATGCATACGGATGCACTGGCATACATCAGAAAATGCAGGTCTTGCCAGCTTTACGCACCCAACACGCACCGCCCGAAGAATGAACTTGTTCCAGTCACTTCTTCATGGCCATTTCAGAAGTGGGCCATCGATGTGACAGGCCCATTTCCTACAGCAGCAGGAAATGTTCAGTTCCTAGTGGTAGCCATCGACTACTTCACCAAGTGGATAGAAGCAAAACCTTTAGCCCAAACAACCGCGAAACATATCAAAAAATTTATTTGAGAATTTATTATTTGTCGTTTTGGACTTCCACAGAATTTGGTGAGCGATAACGGCACCAACTTTGCTGACAAGAAGCTACAACAGTGGCTGAAAGAACTTCAAATCACCCACACCTTTACCTCAGTGGCACACCCGCAAGGTAATGGTGAGGTGGAAAGAGCAAATAAGAGCATCGTCGAAGGCATAAAGAAAAGACTCTTGGAACACAGATCCGGCTGGGTGGACGAGCTTCCGCACGTCCTTTGGGCAAACAGAACGCTGAAGAAGGCCAGTACGGGAGAAACCCCGTTCAGTCTCACTTATGGCACTGAAGCTATGGTCCCGGTCGAAATTGGTTTACCCTCACCAAGGGTCTTGATTCAGCCAGAAGACAATGATGCGGAAAGACGGTTGGACCTTATGCTAGCCGAGGAACGCAGAGACTTAGCCGCAGTGCGTGAAGAGAACTACAAGCGACAAATGCAAAAGTACTACAACACGCGGGTAAAACTCTGCAACTTCAATGTAGGAGACTACATACTGCGTAACAACGAGGCTTCGAACCAAGAACGCCCAGGAAAGCTGGCCCCGGTCTGGGAAGGGCCATACATTATCAAAGAAATCCTGGGAAAGGGCGCATACCGGCTCGAAAGGCTCGATGGCACTCCCATCCCAAGAACATGGAACGGAGCTCAATTACGCAAATGTTATATGTAGATCAATTCCAAACTTGTAAAGAAAAGGCCTAGAGCCACTTCTAATGGAAATGATTCTCCTTTCACAATGTGTTGATAGCCTTACCTTTATACTTATGAACTTCCCACACTGGTGCCGGTATTCACCGCATAAATGGGGGAAGAAGTAAGTCGTTACGTGTGGAAGGCGGCAAAACCCGCATAAACACAACGCTAAAAATAAGGAAAACCTACACGCAGGTCAGATGTAAGTAAAGTTTAGCCATCCTTGTAAGTGCAAGTGACGGTCTTACCCGCACAATCACGAACAAGGAAGCAAAACTTCAACCTATCATCTACCACGTTCAAAGGTTAACTTATTCTGAACACTTAGAAAATTTCAAAGGAAAAGATGAGGAAAACTTCCACGCAGGTCAGATATAAGTAAAGTTAAGCCATCCTACTAAGTGTAAGTGACGGTCATACCCGCACAATCATGAAAGAGGAAGCGAAACAAACTTATAATTTACCACGTTAAAAAGTTAACTTATCCAAGTACTAAAGAAATTACTAAGTTAGATAAAAACATGCGTAAAATAAACAAGGCAAAGAACAAACACAATCTTTATTTCATCAAATTCAAATATTACAAAGATAGCTATACAAAAGCAAAAATCTACGCTAATAGTGGAAAGGGATCTTCAGAATCAGGCTTCAGGACCACTTCCACTTGGACCCGCTCCATCAGTAGAGCGTGGTGGTTCAAGGAAGGCTTTAAGAATAGCTAGCCCATCATCAGCAGCAGCGACTTCGTTCACCTTCTCCACCACAGGATGCGGGAAGGCGGCATACTGGTTCACTGCTTGGTCGTAAATAGCTTCAGTATCCACATCGTACAAAGGGAAGTTGGAAGGCGGGATGCCTTTCTCAACGAACCCTAGACCAAGCAGGAAGCCGGCCTTTTCCCCATCCTCATGAGAAGCGTTGAGGGCTGCGCTCATAGCATCGTCATAAGACGTCTCTGAGAAGACCCGATGCACAACCTACAAAGAAAAAGTACAAGTATCAGAACCTTTTCTATTCACAAAGAAAAGCGTGAAGACATGAAGCTAGACTTACCCGAGACAACGCTTCTCGAAGAAGCCATTCCTTGGCAACCAGAGCTTCTTGGAGGGCGGCTTGAGCTTGGGTACAGGCGCGTTCGGCTTCACTTTTATTAAGGTTGGCAAGCAACACTTCCTTTGCAGCAGCCTCTTCGACGCCCTTTAGCTTCCGCTCAGTGTGGTCAAGCACGCCCCTCTGGTCCAGGATCTCTTGGAGCTTCTTCGCGTCCTCCATCGCCAAGGCATCATGAGCCTGCTGGAGAGCCTCTAATTTGGCCTTAAGCTCTTCATTCTCCACGCGTAGAGGCTCGGCAACAGCTTCAGCCTTGGTGGCCCTTTCAGTTGCGTTCCTAGCAGTCTCCTTAGCCAGCCGAAGCTGTTCATTAACAGCTTGGGCAGCCTTGGAGCGAGCCTCGAGACGGGCCTGAACCTCAACTTCAAGGGCCTTGAACGCCTTCTCCTTCTCCGCAGCCGCGGCGGAGAGCCTCCTATTCTCCTCCCGGACAGCCCGCGCCTGAGCTACTTCCTGAATGCGAGCTGCTTTTAACTTGTCGTTTTCACGAAAAAGCAGCTCGACGCGCGGCTGCATCCGGGCCAGGAGAACCCGAAGCTCATTGCTTAGCCTACCCTCCTGGTAGCTAGCCATGGCTTCCCCCAACGCACCACTGGGAGCAGCGTGACGAGCCCACTCCACGCACTCCACAGGTGTGCGAAGGGTTGTTCCTCGGCGAATGTTCCATCGTGGAACATACACTTCATTGGAATCCGACACTGCAAAAAACAAAGAGCAGTTAGGAAAAGATGATTGAAAAATATAAAATAGGCCAAAAGAACCCTACGCACCTGTAGGGTCAATAACAGGCCGATAGCCGCCAAACCCATCACCTGAACCCAAGGGAAATCCATCCAAGAGGTCAGGCAGATGGGAAGGTGGCAGAGTTTGGCGATACGCCCCATGCATACCTGAAGGATCGGTCGTCGTTGCCGATGACGGAGGAGGCATGGTGGCGGCCGCCGCGGTGGCCGCTGCAGAATCCGCAGCAATAGTAACCGCCGGCTCGGTGAAAGATGCTGTAAAAATAGCACTCACAGCCGGCGGTGACGTCATCACAGCTGGAACAGTCGGCTCAAAGGAGTGAGCGACTGAACCAGCGGATGCAGGCGCAGGCGCCTGGGTCGACGCCTCAGGTAGGCTGACCAAGCCTACCGTCATTGGCGGAGAGGTACTCCTCTGCGCTCCACCCTGGAATGCGTCAACATCCACGCCTGCGTAAAGAAGATAAGTGTTAAAGGACATTAAACTATGAAGCTAAAGATGAAGGAAGTTTGTACTTACGGGTTTTCTTGAGCCTAAAGGTACGGAGAGGCGGGGACGAACCCGATGGAGCCGGCCTCTTCACGCCGGTCACCGTCGTCATCCTGGGCTCTTCGGTGACAGTTGTCACAGCCTCCGGAATGGTGATCTTATCACCACCGGGATTCCCCGCCACCTCTTCGCTCTCGGTCTCCGAGTCAGACCGAGGCGCTGGATCGGCAGTGGAGGCCACCTTCTCCTTCCCCTTCCCGCCGGCAGCCTTCTTCTTCCGCACCAACGGAGGACCATCTGCGGATTCCTCATCAGAACATACGATTAGAGGAATTCCAGCAGAGGTTTCAACATTGAGGGGTCGAGGGTCGAATAGCGCCTTACCTGGCCGAAGGGCGCTAAGGATCTCATGGCCTAGCGGATAGACCTCCACGAACCGATCCGCCGTTTGTTCTAGGATGGGCAACTCGTTCTCGTCTAGAGCGCGAGTACCCATCCGAGCGGGACCGTCAGCCTCCCGCGGGTTCAGGAGCAACTGCAAGTCGTTCCCCTCTGAAATAAACAGGAAAAAAGTTAGAAGAGATTCTAAATCAACAAAAAGAAAGAAAGCATACCGTAAGGAACAGAGTTCGAACCGTATTCGAGGACGATTGGGATCTTATGCGCATCCGCAGCCTTCCACACCCGGCTCATCCCCAGCATCACCATCCCGGACTCCGCAAACCGGTAAACCGGAGATTGGACTCGGGATATCTTCGAAAACCATTCCGCCTCCTCGTAGTTGGAGGCGTGAAGGCTGGGAAGTACTTGCCCATTCTTAAACTTCATGGCAAGGGGGATGGCGCGAGCGGAGATGTAGAAGAACTCCCGCTTCCACGCGCGAAGACTGCGCTCGGTTGCGCAAATCTTCAAACCCTTGATCCGGGTTATCAACGTGTACCACCCCTGGATGCACCTCCAAGTGTAGAAGGTCATCAGGCGGTCAACATAGGGCTCAATGCCCAAAATCCGGCACACCCACTCGAAGTGGCGAATCTTGGCGATCGCCATGGGGTGCAACTCGGTCAAATGAACACCGTGCCTCTCAAGGACACGGTAAACAAACTTTGTCAATGGGAACCTAAGATTCCCATAAACAAAGAATGCAGCATAAACCCTGATCTTGCCTCTGGGGGCATCGTATACCGTCTGATGGGGTTCAGGAAACTCAAGCTCGAGAGACTCGAGCATGAACTTCCTGACGACGTACCGATACAGATCGCCGGGCAGAGCACACTGGCACTCGCCAGCAGTACTCTTGTCATCAGCTGTAGATTCGAGATCACGAGACATCTTGTAAAAGAAGAAGAAAACGATTTCGGGAGAATGCTTGCCTGAAAAGGTGAGTATTCGCCGGAAATCGCAAAGAAGATGAAGAGTGAAAGTGTGGGTTACAAAGAACCCTCTCCCCCTTTATATACTAATCGCAATTAATGCGATGAAATTAATGCGGAAGAGAGAGAAAACGAAGGTGCAATGAAACTATGACACGTGGCAAAAAGCAAGCTGGCAACAGCTGTTGACAGGACGCATACCATTAATTTCGCGGCCACGCGCCCGAAAAATCGCGCCCACGCGCCTGAAAAAGCGTCTGGAATGACCATGTACTGTCACGTCACCATAACTTCCTGCACGTCCTGACACAGTCAGAAGAAACCGTCGCACGACGTTTCAGAGGTTTGGACTGTTCTTATCCTTCCACCAACTCTTCGAATTTCAAAATTCAAAATTCAAAAAGATTCAAAAGTAAGCGGGAAAATACCCCTTACCTTGGCAACCAAGTAACCGTAAGACGGATGCGGGTACAGTGTTAAGGCAAAACCCTTCACATACTTAGCACCCGCAGGGAATTGACGCCAGGAATACCTTGGAAGTAAAGTAACCGTAAGACAAGTGCGGGTACAGTGTCAAGGCAAAACCCTTCACATACTTAGCACTCTGCAGGGAATTCAAACCAAGAAGGATCTTCTGGGCCATGCTTGCGGAAACGGGAATAACATCCCCGCATGACGGGAACGTCGAGAACTATATTGTTCGAAACTCCATGGTGGGATTGATGGTTTTAGCATAATTGATCAGTATGTTGAAAACTACCAAAACCCCATGGAGAATCCACACAAGTGGGACTCAACGCTCCTGATGTACGAGGAGGTTACAAACCTACCCGCTTCACACCCAAAGATCAAGCAGAAAAGTCGGGAATTTCTGCGTGACATCAGGAAAACCGCGGGAAGAATCACCACGGAAAACATAAAAACTAAACCCTTTTCAAAAACCCCTAGCTAAGTCCAAAAGTTCACCTCACTTATTAATAATTCATGAGAAGAACATTGGACTGGGGGGACTTGAAGAGGTAGGTCCCAGCAGAGCCCAGTTGGACCCGCAAGACTCACCTTGAATAGGGACGTCTGCGCAATGACCAACTGCTCCAGCAGGACCCACCATGCTCAGAGAACCTTACGCGCAGTACGCCAGCTGTACCCGCAGGGAAAGCCTCCCAATGGTGAAGTACCCCGCCTGTTCCCGCAGCTGCGGATACAAGCCATCAGGGAAGGCTACCCGCACTAACAGCAAGGCTACACGCACAAGGCATTCGCTACTTCAGTAGTCACATGAAGGAATGAGCAAGGCGGGAATACTCCCGCCTAAATGAGCCAGTCCGTATGCTTCTGGAAGGTCTTTCGTACTATACCTACTAAGGTATGGGCGGAACAGACAATTTGACCAGAGCAGCCCATGAACCAATCACAGGGTGACAGCTCACCGACAACAATACGAGGAGGAGCACCCTCTAGTACTGTTTGTCACTATTAGCCGCTGCCTACTCACCAACCCTTACGATGGGATGTGCGCAGCCTACAGTTGGTGGAACAGTGCGTAGCCGGCAGTAAAGGAACAGTATACAGCCGACCTTTACTATTGGCCGTAGCCTATCCACCAACCAGCATGGCCTGTGCGTAGTCCACTGTTGGTAGAACAGGAATACTATTCAGCCGGCTGTACCTTCTGGGAAACCTACCTTCGGCTATAAATACTCCAACACCTTGGAATGGTAAGGACATCATCTGATATCTCAATCTTATCTAGCAATCTCTTAATATACACTTATATTCAGAGCAATCTAGTCTGATTCTCACGCCGGAGGGTGGTCACAAGGAGGAACCCCCCCTTCTCAGTGACGAGCTTACGGTGTCTGTTTTGCAGGTCCCCTGAAGAACAACCTTCTCTGCTGGACCTCATCCTCGTGGGAAACATTACTTAACCCCCAGATTATCTATAATCTGCCCGTGGGTTCACTTAGTGTTTCTTCACCGGCCATGTTTAATACCATGATATTTTGTCTTCTTCGAGAACGACTATACAAAAGTCTAAGCAAAACAATAACTAACAAGCACACTATCCGATTTTGTGATCTTCTAAACCATGTTACATTGTTGTGAATAAAAATTTCCTTCTGATTTTGTGATCTTCTAAGCATTTCACTTGATCAAACACATAATGCATACGAAATAAAAATATGTTTATATATTATGGTACTGCCCGATCAATTGCCTTATCCGTGTCTATGCTAACATGTGGGAATTCATGGAGGTACACAATAAGATCGTACTTCATTTGCGTCGAATACGCAGCATACCGCAAAATAGTATAGTACTCAATGATATTCAATTAAACATAATCAACATTAACTTATAACAAGTTTAATATCAACCATTCAAATCAGTTGGTATTGGTTGTGGTGGAAGTGAGGGGTGGCGGAGGTGTGCACCCTAAATGAAGAGGAATGAGACGGATTAATCACAAAACTTATATCGACCCGATTCATATAAAAAAATACTTAGATTCGACAACATTTAGCACCACTATCCGTTGTGGACCCCAAAGGGCAAAAGGAATATATCTCCTCAAGACCTCAACCAATTAGACCATCGATTTCACTATTACATTTTGATAGACGGTTACCACAAAGTGGAGACCAATGGACGTAATCAGTACATCAACCATACTCTACATCACTATAAATACAATAGAAAAGAAAAGGTTCAAGTATGGTTTTACTCACTGACACTTAATTATACTCTTGTACTATTCTTAAAAAACAAAAATAATAATTCTCATGTCAGATGGTGGTTACATGAAGAACACCCTTCACGCAACGAGGCTAACGATGGTTGTTTTGCAGGATCAGATGTTGAAATTTGCTAACGTTCTCATTAGGAAGGTCGCATTGTTGAACGGTTCTTGATATTGTATAATCCGTACCCGAATTCCCTTCTTCACTATCTCTCTCATTATTTGGAGAATTTTTTTTAAAAGTGGTGCTTTTTACAAACAATTGATCACAAGGGGTGTTGGGTATTGTTTTTAATCACAAGAGGGGTTTTCGGGGTTAATATTGGCGAATAAGGGAATAATAGGGGTGTAGGAGAGATCATAATTGTAAACCACTTATTCGCCACTAGCAATCGCAATTTAACTCTTATTCGTCACTAGCAACGGCAATTTAACTCTTATTCGCCACTAGTAATGGCAATTAGCTCTTATTCGCCACTAGCAATGACAATTAACTCTTATTCGCCACTAACAATGGTAATTAACTCTTGATCTGACATAAAGCTTTTCATTCTTTTATTACTCTCTTATTCGCTAATACTAACCCCAAAAACCCCTCTTGTGATTAAAAATAATACCCAACACCCCTTGTGATTAAATGCTTGAAAATAGCCCCACTACTAGAAAAAAAATTCTCATTTGGATAGTTTTATATATGCATGTTTTGTAAGCCTAACATTTTTGTGATGGGAAATTAATCCATTATGCGTGTTAAAATGAAAAATTATTTAGAATATATCAAGGTAGAAGGTAATGTTTTGAAGAGGAGTAATGCTAAGAAAACTTAGGAACAAGGCATTCGAAATTTGTAACCATTTTGCATTAAAACTAATGGAAAAAAGAACACTTTCAAACACCGGTGATGAAACTAGCTTCTAGACATGTGGACATTAATTATTCTCATTTCTCATAATCAAAACAAAACAACTCTATAGAGTTTGTCGCATGACTACAAATTATTGACCTAGACAAACTGAATAACCTGATTTTAATCTAGTATCTAACACAAAAATCAGATTGATTTCTATAACATTTTTCTTGTTAGAAACCATTAATCCTCAAGGCATGTGAGCACCGGCTTTATGCCTCAAAGCAAACCTATTAATCAACGCAAGTGCATTGCTAGTGAGTTGTGCTAAATACTTCATCCTCCTAAGCACAGCATCCTTCACGGGTCCATTCATGGATCCATCATAGAATCCACTAGCACAAGTGTTTTGATTAGTTAGCGCCGAACTCACCCACGTTTCGACGTTACTCATGTGCCATACGAAATTCTGACCCCTAAACCGAGCCATTTTCCCAAACTCCAGAACCGATTGGTTTAGGCTCGGGACACAACTGTTCATGTTGTTGATACAATCTTTCACGGCTTGGCGCACACTTGGTTTTAGTCCTGATGACACGGCCAGTTTGGAAATGTATGCCGCGGTTGACTTGGCATTGTTTAGACTGACTGAAATGGCTGCTTTTGCGAGCTGCTGATCGTTTCCTTGAATGGAACCCGCGTAAGGTGAGAGACAACGAACGCACAGAATGGGATAGCGGGTGTTTCTGCATGAAGCGTTGACGTAGTTGGTAGCGGCGG
Source organism: Bidens hawaiensis (assembly GCF_021521415.1). Classification (NCBI taxonomy): domain Eukaryota; kingdom Viridiplantae; phylum Streptophyta; class Magnoliopsida; order Asterales; family Asteraceae; genus Bidens; species Bidens hawaiensis. The sequence goes on along the minus strand of NW_027491800.1, from coordinate 697,996 downwards.
GGTCGGTGGCGGCATTGCTGGTGGTATAGTGGTGGGTGATTAGAAGAACTAGCAAGTAAAAATCTAGCTTGACCATAACTTATTAGAGTGTAACAAGTTGTATATTATGTAGGAATATTAAATATTAATAAAGAAGATATGAAGTGGGTTTGAACGGAGAATTGAGATGGGTTAACGAGTTTATATACTGCTTTCAAAATTCTTTTAGTAAGGTTGACTTGTAAGTTATAATTAAACAAATTAGAAACCATTTACTGTATAAGATTTAATCAAGAGCCAGTCACCTACTTCTTTTTATCGAATATAAAACAACCAATGAGATCTAATAAAGAGGGAGACAGTAGTCACGTGCGCTTATTTAATACCCATGTCTATTAGCCACTAGCTTTCTCTCATGTTTTGACTTTGTGATGCTTATCACGATAAATATTTAGCCTTATAACTTTTTGTGACGAGCTAAATTTTAAAACGACACTAATTTCTTTCCAATCTAAGTTTATGTTTTGGCTCTATTTTTATCCACAAGTAGCTAGCTAATGTTCTTTATTTCCCTCACCATCCTATATTTCTATTGACTGATGAGTTGTGGATTTTTCAAATACATAAACAAGCCGAAAGTATCACCGTGTGGAGTGTGGACCGCCTACCTTTTAACCACCCTACTTTGCAAGTTACGGTGAATAGAAAGCAAGTTATGAATAAAAAAGGCATAGATCGGAGGAATATTTTACCGACGACAGATATTATTCCAAACCAAAGTAACCAGCATCGTGCAAGAGTTGAGACCATATTTGGTTATTTCATAATAACAATTGCAAAAATAATCCACTCACAAAAGAGTTGGGTTGCACATGACTTGTCGCAGAACCGGTGGTTGCAAACCAGTCGCATAATAACTTCCAATCACATAAGAACAGAATGATTACTTATGAATGCAAAAGAAAGGAAAAGAATGTTAACACCACAACCTAATGAAGTTAATCGGTTTACTTTATTTAATTAGAGTTTCAGGTACGAGTTTTAAGGTTGAACAACCAAGAAGTAACCTTTCTACTCAACCCTGTTAACAAATATAAAAACAGCATATGAAGATGTGAAAGAAATTACAAGGCAAGTGAGGTGGTCAAAGATCTACATATAAAGTGGATCACTAATAACATATATTGTATTTTAAGACTGTAAACAACTATCAAAAGTTTAAACTAAGCAATAGGGATACTATTGACAAGAATTGGTCGGTATTGAATACCAAGGCATAGGGGGAGAGACAACCGTTGACGTTTATTAAAGTATTACTCCATGTGGATCGATGTAAATATTATTGTTATTATTACTATTATTATTATCATCAAAGTCTACTCTTTATAATTCTTATCTAAAATTAACTTAAAAATTCAAATATTTTTTCAGCTCCTAAGACCAAGTGTTAAGACGAAGTATTGTGATCGCCACACCCACATTCCATGTAGACAAGATAGGCGCCACACACCACAACACCACCAAGAAAACCGGGCGCCACACCCCATGCCAGAGCAATGACGCTTGCCTCATCCCCACCATCATTACATATTTTGACTAGCTTTATTGTTCCAGCCATCACCATCATCATGATTAACTAACTCCATTACACTTTGTTAGGAAAATAATGGTTTGAACTTTAATAAACTTTAATATTTTGAAGAGTGAGACGTTTGTATCGATAATCCCTACCATTTTAGGGAGACGAATAGTATTGAGATCGGTGGATCGGGGAGAGGATGCAGAGTGAATTAATTAACATTTACCTAACCTCTATAAATCCAGTTGTGTCATCTCTAAACCTTAAACTCTGTATTTATTTGTGTTTATTTTATAAGTTGTGACAAAATTTTAACAAAGTCATTAGCCCACTAAAGTCCGATTATAATTAAAGAAAAACTATTCAACCCCGTCCAACCAAATCTAATTTCTGCACACTTGTGTTTTGGGCTGGTTAGATATAACCCATTACCTGTGTGATGCTTTTACAACCAAATCACAACAAATAATCTAATAACCTGACTTTAATATTATGTAACATCAATAAGTATTTATCACACAAGGAGGGATGCCAATTACAGCATCTCCAACGCATAGGTCTGTGGAGGTCTGATCAAAACTGAAATGATGATGATGATAGACTAATACTAATAGTAATAATGGTTATTAATGTGATTTGTGGATGTTTGAAATCAGATGTGAAACTGATGACGGTTTATGAACGTTCAACATTGGAGATGCATGCTGTTAGGTGAAGTTGACAAGGGTGCAAGTTTAAGAATTGTGTGCTTTCAATTAATAACTTCAAGTAGGGGAGTTTTTCGGGTTCGTTTTTCGGGTTTCGGGTCGGGTTTTTCGGTTTCAAAGTTTTAAATCTTAACCCGAAACCCAACCCAAATCTCTCACGTGTTTTTCGGGTTCGGGTTTTTTCGGGTTGGGTTAATCGGGTTTCGAGTATCCTAGAAAATGAAACAAAAAACAAAAAAAATTAAAATCCTTCAATGCTAAAACTGAAACAACATATTCTCCTTTGCTTGTAATGCAAATAACCAAATTATAAACCAACATAACTTGATAAACTCATAAAAAAATTCAAAAGAAAAGTAAAACTAAGTAACTAATTCGAACCATAATCGTCTTCAATCAGACATGATTTGGTTGTTCGATACAATTGCTATTAGTAATAAACAGAAAACATATATTAACAATAAACAATCGATCCACAATAGTTGGAATGACAACTGTCGATTAGACTCATATTCTGATAACTTTAGTGACTAAGACTAACCCTATTATACCTAAAAATATATTTAATTTTAAAACTAAAAGTTTATTCGGGTTTTTCGGGTTGACCCAAAACTTATAAATCAATCCCGAGAACGAAGCCGAATTACTTCGCTTCGGGTTCGGGTTAGTCTTTTCTCGTGTTCGGGTTTTTCGGGTCAGGTTAGTTCAGGTTCGAATACGGGTTTTTTCGGGTTGGGTTTCAGGTTTCGGGTAAAAGTGATAGCCCTAACTTCAAGATTTCATTCACATAAATATGATTGAATGTGTATTTTATTCTCCGACTAGTATTGTACCCGGCGCGTTGCGCCGGGGCAGCTGGTAAAACCTTAACGTTGAAACCAGATGTTGGTAAAACCCGATGTTACGTCAGCGACTTGACGCGAATTCAGTCGGTATCGTTTATGTTCGTTATGGTATAGACACCGTTGGCAAAACCTTAGTGTTAAACCAAAAAAATATATTCGTCAAATTAAAATATATAAAAAAATAAATTATTTAACACGACGTTTGTTTGGTCGGTAAACCCGGGCGATGGTAAAATCCAAGCGTTGTCATTCGCGGGCATTGAGACGGTAACTGGACATGAATTCGGTCGGTTTTGGCTATGTTCCTTATGGTACCAATGCTACAAAAGGGAAAAATATAAAAATTGAGTGGACCAAAGGGCAACGTCGGTCAATAAACTCATGTGTTGGTAAAACCTGAGCGTTGTCGGTCCTGAGAGTTGAGGTAGTAAGTTTATGCAAATTCGGTCGGTTTCCATCACTTCCGTTACATTATCGAAATTAAACAAACAAAAGAATTGTCATTCGGCCGGCTTCCATTATGATCGTTACGATACCAAAAAAAGAAAAACAAAAAAGAAAAAAAAATTCCATGAACAAGTAAGGTGCCGCCAAGTGGCCCAACGACGACTTAGCGGCACCAAAGTTATCCTTTATATATATTAGATAATCGGAATTAAAACAAACAAAAAAATTGTCATCCGGTCGGCTTCCATTATGATCGTTACGGTACTAAAACCAAAAACAAAAAAGAAATAAAAACAAAATTTCTTAAACAAGTAAGGTGCCGCCAAATAGCCCAACGACGACTTAGCGGCACCAAAGTTATCCTTTATATATATTAGATAATGCCCACAGCTCTTTGGAAGTATTTCATTTTTTAAAAATATACATTAAAACTAAGGCATAATTAATTAAAGTTTTTACCTTTTCTGGCTTAAAATTTTAACGTAAATGAATCTGATTGCATCGAAAGTTTTTTGGCGTAAAGGAAATACGTACCTCAATTGAAACTTTTTAAAAATTTGTGACCTTCAAATCGAGTTTCGTTGATAAAAGATACAAGACGTGTCTTTAAAAAGGTTATGCGTGTCAATGATCTGGTGGTGTCATGTGACCTAAGTTCGATTCCTGCCCCATCATTTAGTTTTGACGTCACTGGGTGATGATGGCTGATTAAGCGAGTAGGTGCATTCATAAGTTGGATTCTTGAACTGCACATGTTTTATTTAATCGTACTGTCGTGTTTTTGGGCGAGTGTTCACTTGTGTTGGCGATGTATCCTGATGTGGTGAATTTAGCTAGCAGCTTACTTGAAGGATTCGTTGATCGTTAAAAAAAGGGGGGAGGGGGATATGTGTGGTAAACTTTCATTAGACATAAACAGAAGCACACGAGCTGTTCGAAAGAATAAAATACCAACATGTTTGAAAGACTCCAGTTCATTAACCGCTTTCCCATAAGCAGCTCCAGATCAAGATGGCTCCATTCTTCCATGAAAATTGTTAAATAATTAACGTTTGAAATCAAAATTATTTTATTATTTAGGTCGGCGGAAAGTGGAAACAGTCTCATAAATAAAACTGAAGTGAAAACCCCATGTCAGTGTAACAAAACCATTTCCATTAATAAATTTAATCAACAAGTGAATGATCTTGATTTCCATGAGTAATTTTGTGCAAGTATCGGACCAAGTCTATGATCATATTGACCAAATTTAATTTATGTGTCATTTTGAAACTTTCCCATCATAAACGTATGATAAGATCACTAGTAGAATATCTTGGCAGGATCCACCACTTCCATGATTAACCATATTAGCTGTCAGTCCTTCATGAATCATGATCAACATTCAACATTAAGGACCTTCTCGCCTTTAAGTCTTTAACTATTGCTTGGGACTAGCAATTATTGATACCTAGCTAGAAGGTCTAACTATTTAATACTAACGTGTCAAATTCATACTTGTGTTGGATGCCGTTGTCTTGTTTCCTGCGTGCCGTCACAATACAAATTTGTGGTTTAAAACCTGGAATTAAAAAAATTACTGAATGAATGTGTATTCTCACTACTAAATAAATGAGTATCACCGCCTGACCTTTTCGTCAGAAATCTGCAGATAAAAGTGGTCGGTGATACTCTGTCAGGAATGTGAGTGTGGGTAATTTGATTTCTGAAAGATTAGCGAAGGATACTGCTGACTGTTAGATTAGAGATGAATTACCGACGGGTCTTCTTTGGTGGCCAAAGGTCTTCCCCAGTGGCACTTGACACTCTTACCCACAGTATATTTAACTATTGATGCATTAAAGAAGGATATTACCAACAGATTACCAAGGCTAACTTAGTCTTTCCGGTTGCTAACAAGTCTTTTCCGTTGGCACTAGACACTATTACCAACGGTATATTGAACTTGCGGACATGTTAGCGAATGATGAGCCATCTCTGATGAAAAGCCTGGGTGGTAATGGCACTAGACCCTACGTTAATCGCTAATGCCCCACCCCAACAATCTTTGAAAAGCCTGTGTGGTAATCATATCGGAAATCTTATCCTCAATTGCCGAAGGTATCCATTTCGGCAATGAGTTCCCACCATAGAAACCCTTAGGTAATTACCGACAGACTAAAGACGTCTTTAATTATTAATTGGTGTCTACTAAGCATGATATATCACCAACGCAAAAGCAACCGTGTGCGTCTGTTAAAACTTTCGCAAAGCCCTTTTCTGATCCTATACGTTACGAAAGCAACTTCTTTGACAACGCGCAAATTAGTGATCAAAAACTGTATACCAAACATGGCAAACAAGACAATGACATCAGACACAAGTATGAACCGAGGACCTCAATCATGGGTTGTAAACAAAAAATTTAATAATCACTTTCAAAAACTTTAAATCCTTTTGTCTCCCTATATATGTTGCCCAAAACTTTAGTTGCACACAACAATTGAAATTGAAACTGAAGAACAAGATTGAATGAAACAAGAATTTGATTGATAATGATGTGGTTGTTGATGATGTTGATCGGCCCTCAGATATCCATCGAACCAATGTGTTCGTAGTGTTAGAACAATTCAAACATTTGTATGTGATCACCACATTAAAATTTCGTAGTACGTTATCAAGCTTGATCTATTACAACCGGACCCTAAACTTTACATAGATATTAAATACATAATAAACATCGTATATAATAATTACACTACGACTACGACATTTAGGCTTTTTAAATCCAGCAATGAACGGGATTAACTTCACACCATAGCTATTAGACAACAAATTAAAAACTGCTTTGGATCCATAGATTCACAACCATAAGGTTATAAAACCTCTTATGAAGTATATGAATATCAGAATATATGATCAACATTTTATTGTCCTTAAGTTTTGAGGATAAAAATTTGAATGAATTTATGAAGTATATTGATTCTTAATCGGTCAATATTGATTTTCTATAGGTTAAAGTTAAAATGTTATTAACTCAATGCAATTAGACATGCACCAGTACAAACTACAAAAGCCATCCTGAAGTTACAAGGAAGACAATATATCATATTAGTTGCCATATTTATTTCATTAATATTATAACATATAGTACAAGGCCAGCAAAACCTGAACAAGTCATAACTTTAGCCACAAAAACCAGTACAATAGACTAGTCCCAAAAACAATATATCCTTAAGGATACAAAAACTTATGGCACACTATAATACTTTATATATACTACTATATATGTATAGCCCTTGTTGGATGAGGAACAAGCAAAAACCAATAGCGGTGAAGCATGAAACATCAAGGCTTATGAGTATCTTTATGTCTCACAGAAAACCTGTTGAGCAAAGCAAGTGCATTGCTGGTGCTTTGTGAAACAGAACTCATCTTTTTATTAATAGCATCCTTTAGTTGTCCATTCATGGAACTATCAGAGAACCCTCCAACACAAGTGTTTTGGTTAGTAAGTGCAGAGCTGACCCATGTTTGGGCATTGTTCATGTGCCAAACAAAATTTTGGCCCTTATATTGAGCAATCTTCCCGAGCTCCTGAACGGACTGTGTCAGACTAGCGATGCAGCTACTCATGCTATTGACACAGTCCTTCAGGGCTTGGGACTCCCTTGGCTTCATCTTTGCGGTTCCAGCTGTTGGGTTCGTAGGCCTTGTTGGCCCGGTTTATTATATGAAGTCAAAAGAGGAGACGGGTGTGGGCGGTCGGGCCCAAGCCCGGCCCGGTTTAGATTTCTTGCATAATAATTTACTAACCCTAGTTCAGTCTCTATATAAACAACATTATGTACTTGTAATATTTGGTCACTCAATAAAGATATACCTAGTTGCCACCCGTGGACGTAGGTCAGTTTAGACCGAACCACGTTAAATCCTCGTGTTCGTTTATTGCTTTCGTATCGTGTTCAGTTTCGTGTGTGCGTTTAATCCTAACAAGTGGTATCTAGAGCTTAGGTTCAGATCACGCGAAGAACACGTTGAACCAGCCGAGTCGCCGCCAAACCATCCAGCCGCCGCCACCCTACTGCGCTAGGGTTCCGCCGCCGCCTACGGTTTTCCGATCGCCGTTAGGGTTTCCGCCGTCGATTGAAGGTTTTGTTACTGTTCGAAAGCAGGTCCACCGCATCACCAACGTGTACCGCCGCTACCAACCGCCGATCGGAGTAAAAAGAAAGAAAAATAAATAAATCGGCAGTTCCGTCGATATTTTTTCTTTACTGTTTCTAGACTTGTTCGTCGTTGTAGTCGACGGGTTATTGAAGAAGAATAAACAATTGAGTTTGGTGAAATACCATAGTGTCCACAGCCGCCATCAAGATAAGTGTTGACCTAGTTTTTTGTTTGAACCACATATTTATTTTCATTTAGCCACGTTCAATTGAAGTTGTGTTTGGGCTTAGGAGTTAGACCAGATCAGTTTTTTTTGGGCTTTTAAATTATAAGGGCAGCAGGCCCTAATTTGATTAATTGTGTGGACCAAAGTTTGGGTAGTTTAGCCCATAAATAATATTGGGTCAAGATCATAGTTGCAAAATACGAGCCAAAAATAGTTGAATCAAGATCCTATTTTTATTGAAGAACCCTTGTCAATCAGAAGAAGCGTTATAGAAGCCAGAACCAGTGCCAACCGCGTTTGTCAGGTTTATCGTTTCAGTTTAAAGTTTCGGTTTCTGATTTACAGTTCGTATTTCCGTTGCGTTAAATAGGTTGATTGTTTAACAGAGTTCAGTTGAACAGATGTTAAGTTCAGGCTCGTGCCATTGTTGTGTCTGTCTCTGTTTTTATCCAGTTTTTCGTTTTAGTCATTGTTATGGCAGAAGACGGAAAGGTTTCGATACAGAAGTTTGACGGACAGAAGTTTGGTTGGTGGAAGATGCAGATTGAGGCACTACTTTGTCAGAAAGACTTGGATGTAGTGTTTGAGGATGAAAAACCAGAAAAGTTGTCAGAAGCAGATTGGAAGAAGTTAGACAAGAAAGCTAGGGCTTGTATTACATTGTCGTTGTCGGAAGATGTGGCGTTTAACTTCATGAAAGAAACCACAGCCCGTGGTATGATGGACGCACTATCCAACATGTATGAGAAGCCTTCGGCAGCGAATAAGGTCTATCTTATCCGAGAGCTAGTGACAACAAGAATGAAAGAGGGTGGGTCAGTTACAACTCATATCAATAATCTTAATTCGATCTTGTCCCGCTTAGTGTCAGTTGACATTAAGTTTGATGATGAAGTTCAAGGCCTCTTGTTATTATCCTCTTTGCCCGACAGTTGGTCGCAAACAGTGACTGCAGTTTGTAGTTCGTCTACAAATATTACTTTCGATGGGATTCGAGATCTGATTCTGGGAGAAGATTCAAGACGCAGAAGTTCAGGTGAATCATCAGGCAATATGCTAGTCACAGAAGGTAGAGGTAGGGGAAAACAGCGAGGCAGCGGGAGCAGGAAGAGGAGTCAGTCTAAGACTCGTAAGGATATTGAATGTTGGAGTTGTAAAGAGAAAGGACACTTCAGGAATCAGTGTCCGAATGGTAAGAAAGAGGTGAACGTTACAGAAGACGACACAGATGACGGGGTCAGTAGTGATGAGGCTTTGGTTTGTAGTGTTGAGAGTAGAGGTGCACAAATCGGTTTTTTTTTAAAAACCGGTTCGGTTATTAACCGGACCGGTTTTTTTCGTCCAGGAAAAAAACCGGTTCGGTTAATAACCGGACCGGTTAATAACCGGTTTTTTTGTAAGAAAACCATAACCGGTCAAACCGGTTTGGACCGGTTTAGGAACCGGTTAGAACCGGTTAATAAACCGGTTTTTTTATTAACCGGTTTTTTAATAACCGGTCTAACCGGTTAACCGGTTTTTTTTTTTTTTTTTTTTTAAATAACCATTATTTTTTCACAGTATAAACAAACCGGTAACTACAAGCATTAAATCGTTATCGCATATTCGTAACTCAAAAATACATAACTTTCATTTATAGCCTTTACATTAAAAATACAAACATTAAATCGTTATCGCATATTCGTAACTCAAAAATACAAACATTAAAGAATGCTTAGACACGATTACATTAACAACTTGCTGTTTCTTACTCATTATTTTCATCGCTACCCGATCCCGAGCTATTCCTTAGGTAATCGTCGTACGCGGCTTCTTCATCGGTCATTGGTTGAGTGTGTCCTTGATTGACCTCGTCTTCATACAAGCCCGCCTCATAGTCCATTTCCCCCTCGAGTGAGCGTTGATGTTGTGCCCTATCTAAAGAGTCCAAGTAATCCTTGTAGCAAATAGACATCTCTACAGCTGGTGGAGTGAGTCGAGTCCTCCTAATCGATATAACCCTGCCAGAAACAGAAAAAGCAGACTCCGAAGCTACCGTGGAAGCTTGGACCGTTAGTAAATCTTTGGCCATGGCGGCGAGGATCGGAAACTCATCCTCCTTACCTCTCCACCAAGCCAGCAAATCAAGACTTCTAAATTCATCTGGAGTCATGTGTTTCACAAAGTTGGTACCACCATACCTTCCAAGTTCACTGCTTGGGGTGTTTACCTTTTGACGTTTACCGGCGTCTTCCCAAATCATGTAGTACATCCCCATTTCAAGGTCGGTTTGGGATTGGGATTGGGCAACAGCTCTTAACGAGTCATGAATTTGGGAAGACGACCCGTATTTTGTAAGGTAAACATCATACATGTTTGCCAAGGTGGTGTTGAAAGCATTCTTTAAAGTTTGGTTATAATAGGGGTTTTGATCGTCGTTTAACTCTAGCTCGTCACAAATTTTTTCTATTAAAGCTTCAACACCACCAACATTTATGCATGGGTTTAACGCAGCAGCACATGTCAAAACAGCGGGTAGTTGTTGAAAATATTTTCTAAATTTTTCTTTCATTTTTACACCCATATCAAAATAAGGTGCACCCCTGCAATGAAGTTCACCCAACTTTGTGCACATGACAGCAATTTTTGGTAAAGCAATGGGGCTTGTTGGATAGTAAACCCCGGATAAACTAGTTGTGCAAGATTTAAAAATTTGAAGGACCTCCGTAACGATCTCAATCAACAACCAGTTTCTAGGATCGTACGGTGCACATTTACCCCTATTTGACATTATTTGATGAAACGCAATTAGTGATTCTTTTTGTTGGATGGCTTTCTCAAACATATCACAAGTCGAGTTCCATCTTGTTGGACAATCCCAATTGGGCCCCAACCATTGACAATTAGCTTCATCACAAAATTTTTTGTATCTTGAAAATGTTTTATTGTTGCTAAAAACATCTCGTAACATTCTTTTAAAATTGTTTCTTTGCGTTTCGATCACGTTTAACCCATCTTGCACGGCCAAGTTGATAATATGTGCAATGCATCGGCTATGAAAAAACGCTCCATCACAAATAGGTTTATACTTTAATTTTAAATGGCCAACCGCGGCCGTATTGTTGGACGCGTTATCAAACGAAATTGAAAAGATTTTATCTTCAATCTTGTATTGTCGAATGACTTTATCCAAGAGTTTAAAAATATTTCTACCCGTGTGCGGGTAATCAAACAATTGAAACGCAACGGTTCGTTTCATCATTTGCCACGACCCGGGGTCAACCCAATGAGCCGTCACACAAATGTATGAGTCGGGCGAACCATTAGGTACCGACCACACATCCGTTGTTAAGTTTACACCAGTTTGTAAGTTCGAAAAGTATGAAATTAGTTCGGATTTAGCGTTTTTCCAAGCTTTAAGACAATCTCTTCTAAGGGTCGAACGACTTACGTGTTGGTAGCGTGGTTGAACATACTTTTGCATCATCTCCGTGAATTGAGGGTTGTCGAAGTGGTTGAAAGGAAGTGTATTTTGAATCACAAAGTTTGAAAACTTTTGACGTACCGCTTCAAGGTCGTACGTAAACACCGTTCCTTGATTCGTCATCTCCGGCTGCGAACTACTTCCCGATTCGTCCTTCAAGGCCTTGCAAAAGGGCCTTTGTACATGCGCTCTTAAAGTGGAGTTTGCATCTTTGCCATAAAACTTCAAACAATGTTTGCATCGAGCTTTTTGGCTACCGTTAGACATTTCGCATAGGTCGAAATGTTGCCAAACATCTTGGTTTCGTTTCGTGGGGATGACCCGAACGACCGTTTCTCCCGTGTTCGAGGCACCCATGTTGACCGATGAAGCAGCACTTTGGGAGGCCATGATAATCGACTACGAATTAAGAGTGGTATACTGGAGTATGAAATAAACGACTACGAAATAAGAGCGTATGGAGTGGTAATGTGGTATAATTGAGCGTGAGATAACAAAATAATCGCGTATGAAATAAACGTTTAGAGCGTTTGGAGTTGTATAATCAAGTGTGATCTAACCAATACCCAACCTAAACTATATATAGATGTTTGTGGGGGTAAAATGGTAAAAAAAAGAAAAAAAAACGGTCAAAAATGAAAAAAAACGGCTATAAAGCCGTTTGCCAACGTTCAAAAACCGGTTTTAACCGGTTAACCGGTTATAAAAAAACCGGTTAACCGGTTTTTTTATAACGGTAATAAACCGGTTTATAAAAAAACCGGTTAACCGGTTTTTTTGTAACCGGTTAGAAAAAAAAACCGGTTTTTTTTATAACCGGTTTCAAAACCGGTTTTGCCTCTAAAACTTAAAACCGATATACAAACCGGCGGTTTGTAAACCGGTCAAACCGGTTTTTAAAAAACCGGTTTTTTTAAAAACCGGTTTCCGGTTTAAACCGCCAAACCGGTTCGGGAACCGGTTTTTTTGAACATGTCTAGTTGAGAGTAGCGTTGATGCTTGGGTGATGGATTCTGGTGCATCGTTTCATGCCACTCACTGTAGTGAAACGATGAAGAATCTTAAATTTGGGGATTTTGGAAAGGTTCGACTAGCGAATGATGATATTTTAGAGGTTACGGGTATGGGAGACGTTGATTTGATAACTTCAGCCGGTACTTCTTGGACTTTGAAAGACGTGAGGGTTATTCCAAGTTTGAAGAAACGTTTGATATCAGTTGGGCAGTTGGATGACCAGGGGCACGATGTTAAGTTCGGGAATGGGCAGTGGAAAGTAGTCAAAGGGAATCTCGTTGTTGCTCGTGGCAAGAAAATGGGTTCGTTGTATATGGTCGATATGTCATCGAAAGGAGTGGATCCAGTTTTGGTGAAAGACAAAATCCGGTTCACAGAATCTCGTGGGCAGAAGAAGGTTCGTTTTGCAAGTAACAAACCCAGAGCCAAAGTGAAGATTCAGGATGAACGAGCTAGGAAGGTTAAATCAGTTGGGGGACATCGTGACAGTGGAAGCACAGGTCGTGTTTCAGTTACAGTTCCAGGTCGACAGTGGATTAAGAAAACCAGTATTCCAGCTGTAAAAGTCTCTCCAATGAATTACTTGCTGAATATGGAGAGTGTTTGTTCTCAGGTTATCTCAGGATCCGGTAGTTCGTTACAGTAGGAGCCGGTAGGGACAGAGAATGGGTCAGGGGCAGTTTCAGCCGTGACTGACGTGTTGGAGCTCCGGGGAGCTTCAACGGGCCTTCTGGTTAATTGATGAGAAGGCGGTGGCAACTAGAAGAAGTTTAATGTTCAGATTATAGAAGTATAATCAGGAGTGCAGACGAGAGTATTCAAGGCCTCCGAGTGGGAGATTGTTGGGTTCGTAGGCCTTGTTGGCCCGGTTTATTATATGAAGTCAAAAGAGGAGACGGGTGTGGGCGGTCGGGCCCAAGCCCGGCCCGGTTTAGATTTCTTGCATAATAATTTACTAACCCTAGTTCAGTCTCTATATAAACAACATTATGTACTTGTAATATTTGGTCACTCAATAAAGATATACCTAGTTGCCACCCGTGGACGTAGGCCAGTTTAGACCGAACCACGTTAAATCCTCGTGTTCGTTTATTGCTTTCGTGTCGTGTTCAGTTTCGTGTGTGCGTTTAATCCTAACACCAGCCAGTTTGGAAACATATGCTGCCGCTGACTTGGCGGTGTTCAAGCTGACGGCTATGGCGGCTTTAGCTAGCTGCTGATCGTTTTGTTGGATCGCACCAGCATAATTCGAGAGAGAGTTGATGCAGAGAGCGGGGAACCGGGTAGTTTTGCATGAGGTTTTAACAAAGTCTAGAGGGGTAGGGTGGTTGGTAATGGCACAAGTGGTGTATTGGAAGTTGATTAGAAGAATTAGCAAGTAAAACAGAAGTTTATCCATGGTTAAGAATTATTAAGGGAGATTTTGGAATATTAGTTATATGAAAAAAAAATTTTGAAGTGGAGTTGGATTTGGATGAAGAAAGTGAGAGGAGTTGAGGGGTTTATATACTTGGTAAAAAGTTGTTACTTTAAACCCTTAGAAGTGTGCAACTCAATTCAAGTTTATAGACATTTAAAAAACTACATGAAGTTAAAGTAGGCGGTAGCCACATGCTATATTTTTAATATCTATCTAACGATAACAAGAAGGAAATCACCAAGAAGGCAAGGAGTGAGGCAAGTGTTCAATACCAGTCAACGAGCCAAACAATAAATGAGATTAGTAAAAGAAAATCTTTTTTTTATCACTGTTTGAACTACTCCTGTCACACCCCGACCAATGAAGGCGGAAACATCGAGGCGCGACATGATTGCTCATTGCACAACGACACTATAAAGTGACAATATTTAAACAACTTATTTAAATCCATATCATCATAAATAACACAACAATTGTTCATACAAAATGCCAAATAGATAGATAAACAAATAACTTGTTCTTTCATTTTCTAATATCCTAAAGCCAAGATGATAAGTTTCTTCAAGTAATCCAATCAAGCTAACATCAAACCTGTAACATTGCATAAAATAGAGTTTGTCAACACAAAGGTTGGTGAACAATTTTCATAGTTTTGGACAATAAGTATATAGTATGAAATCCACAACTAGTATATGAAAACAATAAATAATAGCAACAATTTAGATAATAAAACCGTCAATAAGAATACATTGACGACAATAATGAAATCGTCAATAAGAATACATTGACGACACATTTCTATATGGGGATACCATATATACTCGGAATTTAACGTATGATCATACTTTGATGAGGCTACCCGCCTTAGCATTCAAGAGGCTACCCGCCTTAGCATTCAAGAATTTGCACATAATCATGTAAAACATATAACACCAAATCGAGCATTTATTTAAGTAACATATACAATAAGTGTTGTGGTTTAAGACTCAAGTATAAATCATTTGAATTTGAATAAGTATGCAATGCCACCCCCAAAACGAAAGATGGAAAACGGGGGATGAAAAAAGTACTCACATTAACAAGTAACTTGAAAGATAGTGTCGTGAATAATCGGAGAGATCGGTTTAACGAGCAAGACCTATATTAAACAGGTCTTGTGTTAGTAGGTAGTCTTGGAAGTCTTTAAATGAAAATAAATGATAAGAAATGTAAACAATTTAAAGTTTAAGGTTTAAAATGTAAATATTTAAGAAATTATAATAATAGTCCTTTAAAATGTAAGTTTGCTCGAAATCGGGTTAAAGTATCTAGCCCTTAATTTTACTCAACCTATGTTAAGTAATAAGGTGGGTAAAAATGCAAGAAAAACAAGTCCCTTTATAATATAGACACTAAAACGGGTTTTACGAGTGTTCGGGTGGTCGGTTCGGGTCTTGGTGACTTGACCAAACCCAAAGTCAACTTTCCCAAAATAATAAATGTATGAGATAACTCAATAAATCTTAAAGAGACTTAACCAAGTATGTAGTTCTATTGTTTTAGAACTAACAACGTCCGTTAAGCGAGTGTTCGGTTTAATCGGTCCAAACTTTGTTATAAGATCAAGTTGGATTCAACATTCCGAGTACTTTATGAAAATAATTAAAATTAGTTTATAAAGTATTTTTAAAGAAATATATAAGCTTTAATGGTTAAAAACACACTTGTGTATCTTAAGCGAGTAAACTTGGTTTAGTTCGGTTTGGTTCGGTTTTCATCTTGAAATAAGGTCAAGAATGGTTACCACATGTCCAAACATCATAGAACTTGTAAAATAATTTATAAATAATAATACCAAAGTTTTACATACAAAAAGTCAACCACAAAGTCTTTAAACGAAAGTTCGGTTTCCGGTTCGGATCTTGTTTCGGGATAAGACCGAGGTTAGATTCTACAAACCCATAACCATGGAACTAATTAAAATGATTTTAGAAACTCAAATCTTACATAAAACATGTTTATACAACTATTTAAACAAACTAGTAAACAAGAGTTCGGCTTCCGGTTTGGAGCTATTTACGGAATAACCGAGGCTAGTCTCTACAAACCCATAACCATGGAACTTGACAAATATGAACAATAAACTAAAATATGTAGAAGTTAAGCAAGTATAACAAGTTATATGGTTAGATTTGTTAAATATATAAACAAGGACTACAAAGTCCTCCATGTAACCTTGCCTTACTAGCCCGACATTTCAACCGGCCGAGATCGGAGAAATGAAAGACCGAAGGTAAACAAGGAGTGTATATTATATATATGTTGTAACATCAAGCTTTAAGTATTGAGAAGTTAGTTAAAATGAAAGATTAGCTTATAAAGAACAATCTTAGAATTCAAGAATTTGAGAGAGAAAATGAGGAAATGAGCAAGCACAAATGAAGAAGATGGGTGTGTATATATAGAGTAAGTTGAATGGGTCTTTCATAAAGGGTGTTACATGAAAATGGGTTGGTTATAGACCCAAGAAGCACAAACTACAAATGGGTCCTTCAAGTCTCCATTATGGTAGTTTTTGTCCCTTGAGTTTGTTTTGAGTGTTTTTTGGGCATTTTAAGAACCGAAAAGGGTGTTCTTTTTTTTATACCCGACAACTATAAAACAAATATGTAACATAAAATTCATCATTTTGATAATATCGAAAGGTTCGGGATACAAAACGGGTTGGGTTTACATTAAGAATACAAGTATGAAATATCTGAAATTGACAAATGTCACAACTCCCAATACATGAGTAACTTTTTCTAAGAAGGGATGCCAACCGTCCATATTGATCTTGACACTTCAGGTCTCACCCAAACCCAAGAACACCGTTAAGGAGGAATCCCACCACTGTGGGAAACCCTCTTGAATAAGGTTTCGAACCTGAGACCTCAAGGATCCCAAGCCTTAACTATCACTCCAATGGCATCGGACCAGAAGGTCAATGGCGATTAGTTAAAGAAACTAACAATTAGCACTTGTTTAAACAGCTGTTCATTGGCAACTGTATTAGAAGTTTAAGTTAAGCAATAGACTTGTTAGAATTAATTAATGATCGAAAGTAAGGGCCTGCAAGCGAGTATATAACCCACGGTTTATTGACTTTTCTTGAAGTGAACAATATTTTCAAGTGGGAGATATAATAATAGTCTCACTTCATGCTTCAAATTTGCAAGTTAAAAGGAAAAATCATGAAAAATAGTGTGTTATTTTTTTACGTTTACATACGGATGTTTGCCTTTTGTTGACACTTTCTTTTTAGGCATGTAAACGAACCGAACGCTTGGCGAACTATTCGTGAACCGTTTGGTGAGAAGTTCGTTTATGCTCGTTTAATTAATAAATGAAAAAACATGAACAAAAAATTTGTGTTCGTTTAATTAAACAAATGAACATGAACATATGTTCCGTTCGTTCATTTATGTTCATGAACGTTCGTTTATGTCTGTTTATTTATGTTAGTTTATGTGTTAATAGAAAATAATTAAATATTATCTGGATATGTCGTTTGCTTAAAGGTCTTACATTTGTTAATTTATGTTTATTTAAGTGTTTTCATTTAAGTCCGTTTATATTTGTGTTCATTTACATTTGTTCATGCATGCTCGTTTATCTTTGTTTAGTTATGCTCGTTTAGATTTTAAACAAACGAACACAAATGTCAATTTTTAAATAAACGGGCATGAACATAAATATTTGTTCGATTAAGCGCCCGTGTTCTTTTAAAGTTAAATGAACGAACACGGGTATGCCCTTGTTCGTGTCCATTCGATTCGTTTACAGGCTTTCATTATTCACATTGATGAATACATTGGTCTCAATCTCTAGGCTTTGCCGATTTTATTTTTGTTCGTTTGTGTTCATGAACCGTTCGTGAACACATTAATTTCCTTAATGAACGAACACGAACATAAAATCTCATTCGTAAGTGTTCATGAACCGTTCGTGAACACATTATTTTCTTAACGAACAAACATGAACAAGGTCTTGTTCGAGTTCGTTCGGTTCGTTTACAGGCTTGCAGCCCTACTTTCTTTGTTTTACTAAGTAATTGTAGCATTTCATCGGCATCCATGCCTCATACAAAATGTTTGCTGCCAACTACGGGGCTGTTTGGCAAGTGCTGAACCATTAAGTGCTGAACCGGTAAGAGGTCTGAATGATTAAGAGACTCTGAACCAGTAAGTACTGAACCAGTAAGTGTTGTTTGGTTGGACATCTGAATGACTGTGCAGAATAACTATTTTACCCCTATGAACTATTTCGTGTAGAATGAACTGCCAAATTTTTTCTTTTTTTTTTTTTTTCATTTTTATTGTAACCCAATATACGCAATACACAAATATACATACCTAAAAATAAAACAATATACAAAAAGGTTTCAAATATATAAAAACACTCAAAGTACCACAAATATATGCGTGTTTAAAACTAAAAGTTATATACAACTAGTAGGAAACTCGCACGATGCGACGATGACGACAATTTTCAACGCGATGCCCGTGACCGTTAGTTTTATCAATATAATATGATATTTGAAGAGGTAGGTCCCTGCAAAGCCCAGTTGGACCCGCAAGACTCACCTAAAAGAGGGACGTCTGCGCAGAAACCAACTGGATCCGCAGGACCAACCATGCTCAGAGACGTGACGTCCTTACGCGCAGTACGCAAGCTGGTCCCGCAGGAAATGCCTCCCGATGGTGAAGGACTCCGCCTGTTCCCGCAGCCTCGGATACAAGCCATCAGGGAAGGCCACCCGCGCAGCAAGGCTACACGCACAAGGCACTTAGCTCTCACTCAGTGTCACCTGAAGGAATGAGCGAAGCCGGGAACAATCCCGCACAAGGGCGGGAGAGGGAATACTCCCGCCCAAATAAGCCAGTCCGTACGATACAGGAAGATCTTCTGTACTGTACCTGACGAGGTATGGGAAAAAGATCTGACTAAAGATACGACAGCTTATTGACAACAGTATGGCGAGCAGCATGCTCCTGCACTGTATGTCACTATTAGCCGCTGCCTACTCACCAACTACCGCCATACCACGTGCGTAGCCGTCAGTTGGTGGAACAGGAATAGTATACAGCAGGCCTGGTCGCTATCAGCCGCTACCTACCCACCAACTACCAGCAGGGCACGTGCGTAGGCTACTGTTGGTGGAACAGGAACACTGTTGCAGCCGGCCATACCTCTTTGGAAACCTACCTTCGGCTATAAATACCACAAATGGTATGACCATCTCATCTTATCATATCTTACCACATTATCATCATATTATACCTGATATCTGCTCTAGCAATCTCTTAATATACTTTTATATTTAAAGAGCAATCTAGTCTGATTCTCACGCCGGAGGGTGGTCACAAGGAGGAACCCCCCCCCCCCCCCTTCTCAGTGACGAGCTCACGGTGTCTGTTTTGCAGGTTATCAGAAGAACCATCTTCCAAGGGTCTAACCCCTCGTGGGAAACATCTATCTAACCCCCAGGTTACCAGTAATCTGCCCGGGGTCCGGTTAGTGTTTCTTCATTGGCGCCATCCGTGCATAAAGCTAGAACTTTATTTTTCTCCAGTTTTTTCAAACTTCAAAGATGGTTAGAGAAATTCCGGTAACCACAACCCCAGCTACTGGGGTGAATACCGGTAACACAGTTTTTACAAACACTACCCCGGTTACCCAAGCCGGGGCAAGTGAAGTAAATTTTACGAACACTACCCCAGTTACTCAAGCTGGGGCAAGTGCAGTAAATGATCGCCTACTGGGATCCACTGATACCCAGTTTGAGAAACGAAGACTCCCCCGCCAAACTCTCGATGAAGTTAAGGCATGGGCGGAGGCACGACAAAAGGAATTCCAGGCTGAGTTGGACGAACGCTTGCGTTCCATACAACAGGCCGAAGAATTCGAATACTGGGAGGATGACTAGGAGGAATCCGACTCCGACGCGAACCCTCGCCATAGGGCAAAAGGGAAGCGTAAGGAAATGGAATCCCAACCGAAAAGGCATTTTGGACAAGCCTTCAAACCAAAAAGCACAGATGGAAGTCCACGAGACTTCTCCAAAACGTTCAGACCAAACATTGCAAATGCAGGAACGTCCAAGTTTGCAAGGGACATTGCGGAAGCAATCGCCCCAAAGAGTGCCAAACAAATGCCTAACATAGGCACATATGACGGTATATCTGATCCAGACGATCATTTGAACAGGTTCATAGCGGGGGCAACCGTCAGCAATTGGACGGAACCCACCTGGTGCTACATGTTCCAAATGACGCTTGTTGGGGCTGCTAGAGCTTGGTTTGATCGTCTACCGGTCAACCACATCTACGACTGGGCAGACTTCCAGCAGAAGTTTAGCCAACACTTCAGCCAGCAACGGAAGTATACCGAGGAGCAATGGACAATCCTCAAATGCATACGAGAAGAAGATGAATCTCTGCCAAACTTCATCACTCGCTTCAACTCAAAGAAGCTAAGTTTGGGCAATATCAGCGAAGATCTTGTTCGCGCTGCCTTCATCCAGGGCGCGCATGACCCAGAGCTCATCCGCACCCTAACGGGTAAAGATGGCATACCATCCACATGGGATGCCATCATGACAGCAGCAAAACGCTATGCGGAAACGGAGAAGCAACTGGGTAGAGATCTCCCCCAGAGCACAAACCTCTACACTCAGAAAATGAGAGAAGACAACGTCCTCACCGCCCGATTAAATAAAAAGCGGAAGCTAGGCATTTGGCAGTCAAGGGTAAACTTTGACACCTCATCCGGCTTGCAACATCGATTGGGCAGAAGGGATAATGTACATCCGCACCGGAACTCCAGATGGACGCCACTCACCAAGAGCGTCACTGAGATATTCGCTACTGAAGAGCTCCCATGGCCAAAGCCTCCAATAATCCGACATCGTCATGATGCTGATCGGAGCAAATACTGTGACTTTCACAAGACAAAAGGCCACAACACTGAAGAATGCATAGACGTAAAAGACATGGTCGAAGCATTTGTCAGAGATGGGACGCTCGCGCACCTCGTGGCGCAATAAAAGCTGAGCAGGCGGGTGCGTGTAGAACCTCAGCTGGGGAAAACACGAATAAAAGTTCCAGCTTCAATGTCGAGACTACATGCTGCGTAAAGAACGAGATCCCGAACCAGGTGCGTATCGGCTCGATGGCACTCCCATCCCAACATGGAAGGGAGCTCATTTACACAATTTGCATGTAAATCAATTCCAATTTGTAAAGAAAAGGCCAAGAGCCACTTCTAATGGAAATGATTTTCTTTAGAACATCGAAGCTGATGATTTTACTTTTCTGAACACTAGTATGCCGGCTTTCACCGCATAATTACGTGAAGTCGTTGCGTGGGAAGGCGGTCCTACCCGCACAAACCCAATAATGTGAAAAAACCTTCACGCAGGTCAGTTGAAGGGAAAAGGTTCAGCACCCAAAAATGAAAGTGCCGGTCTATCCGCACGAATCATAATGAGGAAACTGAACAATAACCTATCAACAACCGCGCGTCGAACGGTTAAACTATGCAACACTGGTAACGGCATTCATTTCAACGCGATGCCCGTGACCGTTAGTTTTATCAATATAATATGATATTCAACGCTAGTTTTGAATAAAAGGCATGTGATTATTAGGAACACCAATCCAATATTCTCCAAATTTTAACCTCTTGTTAACTTCAACAAGATTGAAGTATCTTAGCAACCAACCTCAATGGTGTTAACATCTTCACCAAAAGAACTTAAAATCCAAATTTAAGACAAGCTAAATTCGTTTAGTTGTTACATGGACGACGACAAATTTGGATGGTTTATAGTTTTAAGCTGGACCGAGAGCACTCTAATTATGTAAGCCATTCCGGCCCAGTTTCGAGTACACTATGTGTGACATTAAAATAACACACGATTATAAAGATATTTAATTGGCTAATTGCATCAAATCATCAAGATAACATAATTCAATTATGGTAATTAATATAGTTACAACATCAATGGAGTTTCTAATTCCCAAACTATACACACCAATACATTTGCATAATATTATTCTGATTATCTGATAACAACTCTCATTTATCATAACTACTTAAACTTGTGTTACAGCTTCTGTTTTATATGAGCATATACAATTTGCATACTGACGTGAAAGTGTCTGCAAGTCTTCAAATAACAAAACAACAATTAGTAATGTGTAAACCAATGTCCTTTAAAAAAGGTAAGTTATCCTTATTTTTTGTTCTTGTCATACCTTAGCTTCTTTCCGAAGCTCTTTAATATGGTCAACAACAAAATCCAACAGGTCTGTTGTGTTTGTTTTCTGCTGTGTTTGGAACAAAATTTTGTAACATCCTCGCATATTTGGGTTCGTCTAACCTGAAATTATCCAAAAAGAAGTATTCACTTATCCAAAAAGTCAACTTGTCAACTGAAACGTAGAATTATTGCTTGCAAGTCAGCGAGGCCCATTTTCACTTGTACTAAAATTTATCGTTTTGACACAAACCCATTTTCACTCATACTAAAAAAAATACTCATTTTAACGTGAGTAAAAAGCATCTTAAAATACGGCAAGTTTACCCTTATCTGTCTCATTCACTCTTCTGATATCTTAATACAAGTTTTAAGAGGAAGGCACAAGTGTCATTAGATATTAGGGGTGTTCATGGTCCGGTTTTCGCAGTTCTTATGTCAAACCACGAACGAAACCGTTAGTAACAGTTTGGTTCCGGTTTAGTTTCACAGTTTGGGCTCGTTGGGCTTTTATGCAAGATGTCCGAAAAGGTTCATACATTTATGTAGAATTCAACCAGTTAAACACAAGTTATTAATTAAAAATTAACTATGTTGTGTAGAAACAATTAAAATACAAGTTGCCAGAAGTTGCAGAAAAACAAGCTGGAATGCTAGGATTTTGAATAATGTTTTAAGGTTTTAATTAAGAAAAGTTGCATAGAGTTGGATTGAAATGTTGTGTGATTGAGTTTAGCATTTTATCTTCACTGCATGAATATATATTTCAATTGTAGTTCATACATCTTTTTTAACTTAGTTATGTTTAGTAATATATATTATATGTATGTATAATATAAACAATTTCTAAAATTAAATATAATAAAATTATACGGTCCGGTCCGGTTTTATACGGTTGGTTTTTGATATAAACCGTAAACCAAACCAAACCAAACTATTCGCTACGGTTTGAAATTTTAAAAACTGACCGACCGAAAGTAAAGGAAAAACCAGCCATGAAACCAAACTGATAACCGGTTTGGGCGGTTTCACGGTTTCGAACCAAACCGTGAACAACCCTATTAGATATGACCACTTTACCTTTGTCTTTCTCGTTCACTCCATACTCTCATCTTAATGCAAGTTTTAAAAAGAGTGTTAGTGACCTTTTGGGCCTAATTTTTTTAATTTTGTGCCCGAATGGTAAGACCGAAAAAATCTAAACCGAACCAAAATGAGACGAACCTAAAACAAAAAGCCAAAACTAAAACATGAAAATGCTGAACAAGATAGACCACACAAAATTGATTAGCAGCTCTTAAAACAACACTTATTACCTTAGAAGAATCGCTTGGGTCAAAATCACCACCCGACAAGTTGTTTACCCTACACGATAACCAAGTTCTATAAACTTATCTGAAAGAAACATCAACATAATACCACATGTATAGTTAGATGCAATAAATATTACTTAGTACTCACTCCTCTATTGGCAAGTGCAATGAACACAATTTCAGCAATTTTCATGGCCCATGATAGTGGGTTCCATTACCCTAAAAACATCAAAGTTTTGCTCACCTGAAATTACAATAGAAATTTAGAAATTAATCATGATCAAGAAAAGTAATTGTAACCGAATAACCGATTAACCAATATCCATAATACTTTTGTTTATAAGAAAGTGTCATAATATACTATTAGGTACTTCATAAACTAAAAGGTAGATAATGTTAGTTGGCCAAGCTACATGTCTTGTGCAAATTATATTTGTTTGATGACTAGAACCTGTTGGAATGACGAGTGAGACGTCAATGGCTGCTAAGTGAATAGCACTTGCAGAAGACAAAAACCTTTAATAAACGCAGGCATAGCTCAATCGGAAGAATCGAATTAGCTCACAACCTCAAAGATTTATAGACGTTGATTAATTTCTAATGCAATAAAACAATAAAAGCAGAATCCCTAATTCGTTCACAACCATAAGAGCAGAAAAATCAACAGAAGGTAGGGATTATGAAATATAAATTGTACCTGGATACTCTTCGAATCAGGTAGAAATCGATAGTTACACAGTACTAGCTATTGCTTGGTGATTACATTTTCATGTCCTTGACTATTGCCATCATGACCCTTTCTACCGCCGTGTTTTCTTGGCTGGTGATTTTTGTTTCTATTACTGTAAAATGGGTCAGAAAGTAAAAGGGATCAACTGTAAGATTTTTTTGACCATGAAAGTAATATAACCCATCCAACAAAAATAATCAAAAGACTAATTTTTGTTTAAATGAGTAAATCATTTTTTAATCTACTTTGACTTGCGGTCAACTGACTTCCACATTTAATTCTATAACTACATATTATGTCATAATCTATGTGTGTAACTACAACTCGTGTTAGTACGGAAACAATCACAACATGAAACTTAACATAAGATCTGCAAACTGTTTTTTGGAAAGCATAGGTCCGACAAAACATACAGTTAGAAACATGGGGTTTGACTCCGCAAACTGGTGCTTTACAATTGTCGTTTTATTATAGTCATGACTTTAGACTTGAATCTTTCAATGAGGTTGATCTTAGCATCATAAATACGGGAAGCATTTAGTTTATATGAATCATTGTTTTAGGAGTTGTTGTGAAGTGGATAGGGCTGTAAACGAACCGAACGAACACAAACAAGGCCCTGTTCATGTTCGTTCGTTAAGAAAATAATGTATTTACGAACGGTTCACGAACACTTACCGAACGAGATTTTATGTTCGTGTTCGTTCATTAAGGAAATTGATGTGTTCACGAACACAAACGAACACATATAAAATCGACAGAGCCTAGAGATTGAGACTGACGTATTCATCAATGTGAATAATGAAAGCCTGTAAACGAATTGAATGAACACGAACAAGGCATGTTCGTGTTCGTTCATTTAACTTTAAAAGAACACGGACACTTAATTGAACAAATATTTATGTTCATGTTCGTTTATTTAAAAAGGGACATTTCTATTCGTTTGTTTAAAATCTAAACAAATATAACTGAACAAAGATAAACGAACATGCATGAACAAATGTAAATGAACACAAACAAACATAAATGAACTTAAATGAAAACACTTAAATAAACACAAATTAACAAATATAAAACCTTTAAGTAGATGGTCAATCTAGATAATATTTAATTATTTTATATTAATACATAAACGAACATAAATAAACAAACATAAATAAATGGTCATAAACAGACGTTCATGAACATAAATGAACGAACGGGACATGTGTTCATGTTCGTTCGTTTAATTAAACGAACACAAATTTTTTGTTCATGTTCGTTCGTTTATTAAATAAGCGAACATAAAAGAACTTCCCGTCGAATGGTTCACGAATAGTTCACCGAACGTTCGATTCGTTTACAGGCCTAAAAGTGGATATTAACACAACCCAAACATAAATAGAATCACACAATTAGATGGATAAACTGAAGGTTTACAATCTAAAATCTGTCACACCCCAATCTAAGGCGGAAATGTCGGGACGTGAGCCGATTGCTCACAGTTCGAAGATACTATCATAAATAAAATGTGATAATATCTATTAAGTTAATTATTTCCAAATAGAGTGCACAAACATTCCAAATACAAATGAATAATTTAAAACAGGTAAACCAAACAAGTCTTTAAATAATAATTGTCTTCATTAAAACCCTAAGGTCTTACTAAGTGTCCATACTTCAACTTCAATTCAAGCAACCTTCATATGCGTAGAAAACAAAGTTTATCAACAACACATGTTGATGAGTTTATCACCAATTTATGACACTAAAAATAATGTTAATATAATAAATAAAAGAAATAAGTAAAACGTAATAAATGCGGTAAGTAAATCAAACCATGAACAAGTAAGGTGTCAATTAAACCATTACCAAGTGAATCGGCGCGTGGGTAAATAGTAATGAGAACCCTATGCAAGGGGATATGCTGGACTTCTCCGAATGCGAATGTGTACATAAACAAGTAAACACATAACAAATATATTTTATCAATCACACACAATTATACGTTTGCTAAGTTTTGATATATATATGTGTGTGTGTGTGTATGCATATATATAAATAATATGAAATACGCATGTCCCCAAAACGTTTAGAAAACTTAGTAAAAATAGGGGAATGACAAAACTCACTTTAGATTAAAGGCAAGTGAATACAATTACGAATAAATGAGTTAACGAATAAGCGAGTCGTCCACTACGTGTCAAACGATATAAAAAATCAGAACTTGAAACTTTGAGATATGATAATATAAGTAAAAACGAACTAAATGCCGCTGGAATCGATCCAAACGGATGTCTAGAACTCCGGTTATTTTGAATTAAAGATTTAAGCGAGCTGGTACTGACCTAAATCCGAACAGCGATTCGGAATTCGGTTTTTGGTCAGTAGCCTTAAAATTTTGTTATGAGAATAAAAGTATTCTCGACCGAAATCCGGTTTGGACCAGAAGCATGAGAAATCGACTAGTCAAATATGTTGACTATTATGTTGTTAGATGGGTCAATTGACCACCGGGAATCTCTCAATCGGAAAAATTGATTGAGGGCTTTTGTTCTACAGATAAAAATCTACAATATTGAAGAAGACAATTTACCCAAACGATGAATGGAACAAGATATAATCGAGGTCAAAGGGTCTTGAAGCTTGAAAGTCAACATATTTGACTAGTCGATTTCTCATGCTTCTGGTCTAAACCGGCTTTCGGTCTACTCACTTTTGAGATTAATTGCAGCATGGTCACAGCATAGACAATAAGAAACATTTATGCAAACTTAATTTAAGTTCTAAGTTTATAAAATGAAAATGGACTTTTTAGTGGTTAAAATCCGTTTTGAGAGTTAAATTTGTTGGCAAGAATAATCAAAAACATCCTGGTGCACTCAAACCTGATGTGTATTGGATTATGTTAAGTACATTTACATATTTAATATGTATTGTATGTATGCATGCTTATATATGTTAATATTACGACTACGGCCCGTTTGACCCGACGTGTATTTTTATATTTAATAAAGGATATAATTCAAGACGGGCTAATCGGATGCAAAGTGAAGTGAGTGATTTGCTGGTTGATGAGGCCGAGTGTCTTAGACGTTCACTCGGTCTAAGCAGTGGTTAGGAAAGGAATATTCGGTGAAAGATGAAAATACATCTGATGTGCCCTGCGTGTACCAACAACTAACACGATCAAGATGAGACGTCATGCAATAACAATGAACACAATTACGTGCCGGGGTCGATAAAATTAAAGTGAATAACAAAGGTAGGTTTGTTTGTTTAGATGTTAACTGATCGCTTTAAATATATTTTGATTTAATGAGTAATTCTCTTTAGATGTAATTTGACTCCATATATGATTTGATTATACAATGAATAAATTTTCAAAAACTCCCACGTAATAAGAATTCATGAACATAATCGAACGTAAACGAAGATAATTAAACGGGCATAAATGAACATACGTAGATGAACACAAACAAGCATAAACAAATATATATGGACACACTTAAATAAACACAAACGAACAAATATAAAACATTAAATATATTATTCGTTTAATTTTCATCAAAAATCGAGCATAAACAAATATAATGAAAGATCCCAAAGGTTAAAAAAAATTATGAACATAATAAAGATTCTTGTAATCTTAGATTTTAATACAAAATCTACACCTCAAATTTATGTTTAAGTTGAAATCTAAACATATCATAACTGAAAACTATATATTCATAACAATTTAAAAAAAAATTCTAAATAAACCCGAGTAACACGCGGGCTAAAAGCTAGTCTTATATAAACCAAAGCGTATAAAATCATGAATAATTAAGAATTACAAGAAGATATGAGAAATTAGGCTAGAATCTGAGATGAGAGAAGAACCACCATTTACTAAACATTCATCACATTCGTTATCCCCTTCTCTGATTCTTGCGTCTTTTATATCATGTGTGTTTCTTTCACCGAGCCCCAATTCCATTCATTCTGTGTTAGGCCTTGAACTGAGCTATTTGGTTGTGCTTGATGGTTTGGGCCTATAAGATCTATAAAAGGAGCGAACTTGTGTTACACATAACTTTGTTCGTCGGCTCAAAGTGTTTGCATGCTGAACGAATCACAAAACATATATCTCATCATAAGAGTCAATGCGGTTGAAGGAATTAGAGAGAGTATAATAAAGGAGATAGAAACCATGAGTATTGTACATCTCATATGTTACAAAGTACGTTGTCTAGGAATTTTAGGTTGTCAATGTTGTTTATGCAAGTCCAAAATGTAAAGTATGAGCTTCAAGACAATTCTGGCTTTTTTGAATTGTTATTAGACTTAAATGCATACAAAATTTTATTTATCGACTTTACATGATTTTATCATCTATAGGTTCAATAAATTTTCATTTCATATCTAGACGCACTTATAGCCCTCAACATACTTAAGGTATGTTTGCAAAGAGCTTTTAGGAGCTTTTAGGAGTTTTAAGCTTCAAGTTTTTAAGAAAAAGCTTACACTCAATAAAAAGCTTTGTTTGGTTAAAGAAGCTTCAAACTTTTAAGTTTGGAGAAAAAACTTTTTTTTGAAAAGAAAACGCTACAAGCTTTTATATTTGAATTTACAAGTTTGGTACTTGAACTATCATTAACTTTTGTTAATTTATATAATAGTTACATATTTTACCCTTATTCAAAACTAACTACCCCCATGACTCTTTAAAAGTCCATAACTTTTTTCACACGTTAATATATTTTTAAACAAATTACACCATAAAAAAGAGGATTTTATTCTCTTTAATTTGAGTATGATATTGCTATACTTCTTTACCGGTTATGATTGGCAACAAGTCGAGTCAGACGAGCTCGGGTCATGTGTAAGATCAAATTAGGGTCGGAACAAGTCGATAAAAAAGGGTTAATTTACTTCGGTTCGTGTCGGTACGGTTTTGGGTCGAAAGGGGCTAAGTCAGAACATGTTTCAGATTAAAACGGTGTCGGGTCGGAAAGGGTTTCATATCAAAAGAGGTTGGTTTAAAAAATTATCTAATTGAAATTACTGTATATTTTACCTTTGTTTCTTGATTTTCACCACCGATTACACGCTTGCTTCCTTTGCATGAATTACACGTCTGCATTCAGGTTGTGCGTGCACTAATATCAAGTGAATCACGTACCGACACTGATTATGCAGTTGATGTCAGGTTGCGAGCACACTCCGCCGCACCCCGCCGGCACCCAATTAGTTTTATTAAAAGCTCTAGCTACTCTGCCAAATACCTAAATATATCTAAAAAGCTCTGGCTACTCTGCCAAACACCTAAATATATCTAAAAAGCTACAGCTACCAGCTAGTTTTGCCAAACATACCCTTAATATTTACCACATATTATGCATTTATCATATGTGTATCTTATTATTCTTATCATATGTGTATCTTATTATTCTGTGGAACATTTGCTTTTGATGGAGCGGAGCCCACTTTAAATAATTTTTTTGTTGTTTTTAGGTGCTGAGTGATTACAAGTGAGATGTTGGATTGATATAAACTAGGTTGGATCTCGTGTTACACACGGACGAAAAATATATAAAACTTCATATATATATATATATATTGTGTGTGTGTGTGCGCGTGCGTGCGCGCACGTGTTAAATACATTTTAATGAAATGTAAACATCTGATAATCTAGCATTATTAATATTTTAAGATATCACATTGTTATTTTAACTAAAATAACCCAACATACAAAGACAAATAGAAAAAAAACAACAATTTAAAGCATATTTCTAAGTTATATCGTATATTTCTAACTTATATCATGAAACAAAAAAGACATATTAGTTAAAACTTTATCATCTACTGAAGTCATATGTTGTAAACTATAAAGCGTAAATATATAGATGTTGTAACATAAGTTGTGTGTTACAAAAACTATTTTTATTGAAATTACAAAACATTTAAGTACACAACATAAAAAATGCAAAAAATATGAATTTAACAATGAAATACAATTATACTTTTTATTAAACCGCGCGTTTAATAAAGTTACAATATAATGCAAACCTCGTGACTTAAACCACAATACCATGAAATAAAAAAGATATATTAGTTAAAACTTCATCATCTATTGAAGTCATATGTTGTAAACTATGAAGCATAAACATGTAGATGTTGTGACATAAGTTGTGTGTTACAAAAACTATTTTTATTGAAATTACAAAACATTTAAGTACACAACATAAAAAATGCTAAAAATATGAATTTAACAATGAGATACAATTATAATTTTAATTAAACCGCGCGTTTAATAAAACAACAATATAATGCAAACCTCGTGACTTAAACCACAATTTCAATCCAAACATCTTTTTTAAGCGTTCACAAATAATTTCCCAAAATCCAAAAAAAATAAAATAACAAAGTCTCAAAATTAAAAAAATTACAATGAAAACAATTAATTGTCTTTATTACTCAATAAATAATAATTTTAACAATTTATTTTGAAACTTTATTCAATTTAAGAGTTAATGTTTAAAATTAATGATTAAATTAACATGTGAAAATTATATAAATAAAAAATTGATGAATTAGAAGCTTATGCGAATATTTATGCCATATGAAAACCTTTTATTGCTTTAATAGTGCAGTAAGATGAATTCTAGGTAGAAAAAGTCATCGATAAATTATGAAAAGAATTTTACACGCACTCTGGGGTTAGGTTGGCGTTGCTGTAGTCCACTGGTTTAGACGGCTGTTTTCTCATTTATTTTTATTCAAAGTTTTTTGGCTTTGTAAGTTTTCATTTCTTATTTTTTTCATCAGATGGGTTTACTCATCATGCCAAACTAAATCAATTTAATTTCGATACTCAGATTTATTTTCTTGGTTTCACGTGAACATTTATGTGAAACGATATGAGACCAGAATTTATTTAATTATAAATTTTTAATATTACAAAGAATGACTGATCCATATAGGTTCTTCATGCTTTGTTTTTTAAATATTAAAAAATGATATATCATGACCTGTTTTTATATTAACAAATTGTATCGTGGTACTTGGAGTGTATAAGATGAGTAGGCTGATTATTCAAAATAAAAATTATATTTTCAAACTTAGATCAATTATTGTAATGGTTTTTGTTTCTTGTAGGGCTCGAATTCACATAATTAGTTTCGTCTAGACATCGATACTTTTGTTTCCCTTTGATCAGTCATGCCCTTACGGTGCAATTGTCCTTCTGGACCAATGGCATGAGGTGATGGTTAAGGTTTGAGATTTTTGAGGTCTCAGGTTCGAGACCGAACTCAAGAGGGTTTTCCTATAGTATTGGGTTTTCTCCTTGATGGTGCTAATGAGTGAGTCATGTTAACATGCATCTCGTTTCAGAAAGTAATACGGATTGTTAACATGCATCTCGTTTCAGAAAAGCTTACTCAGCTCGATTATTGGATGTAGTTTCAAAAGTTGCTAAAAAAAGTTATACTCTTATGGTCTCAAGAAAAAAAATCATATTTGTTTTTATTCTATATGAGAAAGCTTCTTTTGAAATTTTAAATAACCATACTTCAAAGTTTAATGCCGTAAGCTAGTGGCAAGTCCATGGTACAAACTCCTAAATCAACCATAAATATAAAACAAAAAGATAGCTAACATATCATTTATAGCAAAAATGATATCAAATTTCAAATCAACCACAATATAAAGCTAGTTAGGCGGTTTTTTATCATTTAGTGATTTAGTCAAGATAACCAAACTTCAAATCAACCATAAATATAACAAGCTGCAGACTGCTAACATATCATTCTTAGTAGAAATGATATCTATAATTGTATACAACATTTATCTCAAAATGATCACCTACTGGTCATGGTGGTGGGAAGTCGACAGCGAGAGAGACAAACTCGCTCGCATAATTCTCACCATTTCTGTTCCGACCCTAGTATTTCTATGGTACAAATTGTTATCCTTCTATACAACAAAGGGCGCAATTTCCTTACCGCCAGGTCCTTATGGCTTACCAGTCGTAGGCTACCTCCCGGTTATCGGTTCCAACTTACATGAAATATTCACCGATATGGCTCACAAATATGGACCCATTTTTAGTATTCAGCTCGGAAGTAAGCTTCATGTTGTGGTGAACTCCACGGACCTAGTAAAGGTTGTGGCTCATGACATGGACCAGACCTTTGCTAACGGCCGCAAAGCTCCAATAGCAGCGTCATTGCTCACTTATGGTGGTTTGGATATCGTGTGGAGCAACAAGAAAAAATGGCGTAACTTGCGTAAGCTTTTAGTTAGCCATGTGATGAGCAACACAAATCTAAACGCTTCTCAGAGTTTTCGAACACATGAAGTTCGAAAGACGGTGAATGAAGTTTATACTAAAATAGGCGAAAGTGTTGATATTAATGAAATTGCTTTCAACACAGAGCTTAATGTTGTGACAAGCATGTTATGGGGTTGTAGCAAATCTAGCGATATTGGAGATGGGTTCCGTGAAGTTGAATTTAAAATTATGGAGC
This sequence comes from Bidens hawaiensis, assembly GCF_021521415.1. Taxonomy (NCBI): domain Eukaryota; kingdom Viridiplantae; phylum Streptophyta; class Magnoliopsida; order Asterales; family Asteraceae; genus Bidens; species Bidens hawaiensis. Next base: position 665,351 of record NW_027491800.1, on the reverse strand, counting down.
TACTAGGAGCACCAAATATCTCGGATTTTCTTCCATGGTTAGCGCGATTTGATCTACAAAAAAGGCGACGGGATATGCAGAGGCAACTCGAATATGTTGATCAGATTTTCGAAAACATTATAGAAAAAAGAATCAAAGTTAACTCTAGCAAACTCGACGGGGCGGTTGAAGAAGATGGAAGGAAGGATTTTCTTCAGATACTGTTAGAGCTTAAAGATCTGAAAGATACAGATGTGTCACTTGACATTATTCTAATTAAGGCTTTACTGATGGTACGTTTTTTTAGTTATTGTTCTGTCTAGCACATAATATACTGATACATAAAATGGAAACTTTAATAAACCAGGACATCATAATTGCCGCAACAGACACAACATCGACAATGGTGGTGAAGAGGTAGGTCCCAGCAGAGCCCAGTTGGACCCGCAGGACTCACCTTGAAGAGAGACGTCTACGCAGAAACCAACTGGATCCGCAGGACCCACCATGCTCAGAGACGTGACGTCCTTACGCGCAGTACGCAAGCTGTTCCCGCAGGAAATGCCTCCCAATGGTGAAGTACTCCGCCTGTTCCCGCAGCTGCGGATACAAGCCATCAGGGAAGGCCACCCGCGCAGCAAGGCTACACGCACAAGGCACTTAGCTCTCAATAATTCAGTTGTCACCTGAAGGAATGAGCAAAGCCGGGAACAATCCCGCACAAAGGCGGGAGGGGGAATACTCCCGCCCAAATAAGCCAGTCCGCACGATACGGGAAGATCTTTTGTACTGTACCTGACGAGGTATGGGCAAAAGATCTGACCAGAGATACGACAGCTCATTGACAACAGTATGGCGAGCAGCATGCTCTTGTACTGTATGTCACTATTAGCCGCTGCCTACTCACTAACTCCTGTCATACCACGTGCATAGCCGGCAGTTGGTGGAAAAGGAATAGTACACAGCAGGCCTGGTCACTGTCAGCCGCTGCCTACCCACCAACTACCAGCATGGCACGTGCGTAGGCCACAGTTGGTAGAACAGGAATACTATTCAGCCGGCTATACCCTCTTGGAAACCTACCTTCGGCTATAAATACCCCAATTGGTATGATCATCTCATCTTATCATATACTATCTTGTATCTTACATATTATACCTGATATCTGCTCTAGCAATCTCTTAATATATACTTATATTCAAGAGCAATCTAGTCTGATTCTCACGCCGGAGGGTGGTCACAAGGAGGAACCCCCCCCCCTTCTCAGTGACGAGGTTATCAGAAGAACCATCTTTGCCGGGTCTAACCCCTCGTGGGAAACATCTATTTAACCCCCAGATTATCCGTAATCTGCCCGGGGTCGATTAGTGTTTCTTCATTGGCGCCATCCGTGCATAAAAGCTAGAACTTCATTTCTTTTCAGTTTTTTCAAACTTTTGGAAAGATGGTTAAAGAAACTCCGGTAACCACAACCCCAGCTCCTCAGGGGGATACCGGCGACTACACAGTTTTTACGAACACTACCCCGGTTACCCAAGCCGGGGCAAGTGCAGTAAATTTTACGAACACTACCCCATTTACCCAAGCTGGGGCAAGTGCAGTAAATAATCGCTCACTGGGATTCACCGATACCCGGTTAGAGAGAGAACGAACGAGGCTCCCCCGCCAAACACTCGATGAAATTAAAGCGTGGGCGGAAGCACGTCAAAAAGAATTCCAAGCTGAGTTGGATGAACGCTTACGTTTACTCCAACAGGCTGATGAATTTGTATACTTTGACGATGATTCGGAGGAATCCGATAGTGACGCAAACCCTCGTCATAGGGCGAAAGGGAAGCGTAAGGAAACGGACTCCCAACCGAGAAGGAATTTTGGAGAAACCTTCAAACCAAAAAACGCGGGTGGAAACCCACGTGACTTCTCCAAAACATTCAGACCAACTGTGGCAAATTCGGGAACGTCCAAATTTGCAAGGGACATTGCGGAAGCAATCGCCCCGAAAAGTGCCAAACAGATGTCCAACATCGGCACTTACGATGGTATATCTGATCCAGACGATCATTTAAACAGATTCATAGCGGGGGCAACCGTCAGTAATTGGACGGAACCTACGTGGTGTTACATGTTCCAAATGACGCTTGTTGGGCCAGCTAGAGCGTGGTTCGATCGTCTACCGGTCAACCACATCTACGACTGGGCAGACTTCCAACAGAAGTTTAGCCAACACTTCAGCCAACAAAGAAAGTATACCGAAGAGCAATGGACAATCCTCAAATGCATTCGAGAGGAAGATGAATCTTTGCCAAACTTCATCACTCGCTTCAACTCAAAGAAGCTAAGTCTGGGTAATATCAGCGAAGATCTTGTTCGCGCTGCTTTCATCCAGGGCGCGAACGACCCAGAGCTCATCCGCACCTTAACGGGTAAAGATGGCATGCCATCCACATGGGATGCCATCATGACAGCAGCAAAACGCTTTGCGGAAACAGAGAAGCAACTGGGTAGAGATCTCCCCCAGAGCACAAACCTCTACACCCAGAAAACAAGAGAAGACAACGTCCTTACCGCCCGACTAAACAAAAAGCGGAAGCTAGGCATTTGGCAGTCAAGGGTAAACTTTGACACCTCATCCGGCTTGCAACATCGGTTAGGCAGAAGGGATAACGTACAGTCGAACCAGAACTCCAGATGGACGCCACTCACCAAAAGCGTCACCGAGATATTCGCCACTGAGGAGCTCCCATGGCCAAAGGCTCCAATAATCCGACATCGTCACAATGCTGATCGGAGCAAATACTGTGACTTTCACAGGACAAAAGGCCACAACACTGAAGAATGCACAGACGTAAAGGACATGGTCGAAGCATTTGTCAGAGATGGGACGCTCGCGCACCTCGTGGCGCAATGAACGCTGAGCAGGCTGATGCGTGTAGAACCCCAGTTGGGGAAAACACGAATAAAATTGCAGCTTCAATGTTGGAGACTACATACTGCGTAAACAACGAGATCCCGAACCAGGTGCATATCGGCTCGATGGCACTCCCATCCCAACAACATGGAAGGGAGCTCAATTACACAGTTTGCATGTAGATCAATTCCAAATTTGTAAAGAAAAGGCCCAGAGCCACTTCTAATGGAAATGATTCTCCTTAGAACATCGACGCTGATGATTTTACATTTATACTTATGAACTTTCCACACGGATATGCCGGTCTTCACCGCATACATAAGTGTGAAAGAAGTCGTTGCGTGGGGAAGGCGGCAAAACCCGCATAAACCCAAAAAACGGCATACCTTCACGCAGGTCAGTTAAGGGTAAAGTTCAGTCATCCCACTAAATGAAAGTGCCGGTCTATCCGCACGAATCATGATAGAGGAAACTGAACACTAACCTATTAACAACCGCGCGTCGAACGGTTAATTTATTCAACACTGATATGCCGGTTTTCACCGCATAATTACGTGGAAAGTCGTTGCGTGGGGAAGGCGGCAAAACCCGCATAAACCCAAAAAACGGCAAACCTTCACGCAGGTCAGTTAAGGGTAAAGTTCAGTCATCCCACTAAATGAAAGTGCCGGTCTATCCGCACGAATCATGATAGAGGAAACTGAACACTAACCTATTAACAACCGCGCGTCGAACGGATAATTTATTCAACACTGATATACCGGTTTTCACCGCATAATTACGTGGAAAGTCGTTGCGTGGGGAAGGCGGCGAAACCCGCATAAACCCAAAAAACGGCAAACCTTCACGCAGGTCAGTCATAGGTAAACTTTGGTCATCCAACTAAATGAAAGTGCCGGTCTTAACCGCACAAATCATGAGAGGAAACCGAACCTATTGACAACCGCGCGTCGAACGGTTAACTTATTCAAAATACTTTAGAAAATTTCTAACAGGTTGAGGAAAACCTCCACGCAGGTTAGATGTAAGTAAAGTTTAGCCATCCTACTAAGTGCAAGTGACGGTCCTACCCGCACAATCACGAAAGAGGAAGCAAAACTTCAACCTATTATCTACCACGTTCAAATGTTAACTTATTCTAAACACTTAGAAAATTTCTAAAAAGATGAGGAAAACCTCTACGCAGGTCAGATATAGGTAAAGTTTAGCCATCCTACTAAGTGCAAGTGACGGTCCTACCCGCACAATCACGAAAGAGGAAGCAAAACTTCAACCTCTTATCTACCACGTTCAAAGGTTAACTTATTCTAAACACTTGGAAAATTGCTAATTTAAACTAAAGTATGCATGAGCAAGTCATATAACGTTTATAAAGCAAGTCATCCAGTGGAAGTAGCGGTCTTACCCGCACAAAGATTTATATTTCATAATATTCATTACAAGAATGGCAGGGTAACTACCCGCCTACAAGAATATAAATCTATACAAGCTAAACCTATCCTAACAGTGGGAAGGGATCTTCAGGATCAAGCTTCAGGACCACTTCCACTTGGACCAGCACCATCAGTAGAGCGTGGCGGTTCAAGGAAAGCTTTAAGCATAGCTAGCCCATCATCAGCAGCAGCAACTTCGTTCACCTTCTCCACCACCGAATGCGGGAAGGCGGCATACTGATTCACTGCTTGGTCGTATACAGATTCAGTATCCACATCAAATAAAGGGAAGTTGGAAGGCGGGATGCCTTTCTCAACGAACCCTAGACCAAGCAGGAAGCCGGCCTTTTCCCCATCCTCATGAGAAGCGTTGAGGGCTGCGCTCATGGCATCGTCGTATGATGTATCTGTGAAGACCCGATGCACAACCTACAAAAAAGAAAATACAAGTATCAAAACCTTTTCTATTTACAAAGAAAAGCGTAAAGACATTATGAAGTTAAGCTTACCTGAGACAACGCTTCTCGAAGAAGCCATTCCTTGGTAACCAGAGCCTCCTGGAGGGCAGCTTGAGCTTGGTTACGGGCGCGTTCGGCTTCACTTTTGTTGAGGTTGGCAAGCAACACTTCTTTAGCCGCAGCCTCTTCAACGCCCTTTAGCTTCCGCTCAGTATGGTCAAGCACCCCCCTCTGGTCCAAGATCTCTTGGAGCTTCTTGGCGTCTTCCATCGCCAAGGCATCATGAGCCTGTTGGAGCGCCTCTAGTTTGGCTTTAAGTTCCTCATTCTCGAGGCGTAGAGGCTCAGCAACAGCTTCAGCCTTGGTGGCCCTCTCGGTTGCGTTCCGTGCAGTTTCCTTAGCCAGCCGAAGCTGTTCGTTAACAGCTTGGGCAGCCTTGGAACGGGCCTCGAGCCGGGCCTGAACTTCAACCTCGAGGGCCTTGAAGGCCTTCTCATTTTCCGCAGCCACTGCGGTAAGTCTCTTGTTCTCCTCCCGGACAGCCCGCGCCTGAGCTACTTCTTGAATGCGAGCTGCTTTTAACTTGTCGTTTTCACGACAAAGCAGCTCGACGCGCGGCTGCATCCGGGCCAGGAGAACCCGAAGCTCATTGGTTAGCCTACCCTCCTGGTAGCTAGCCATGGCTTCCCCCAACGCACCACTGGGAGCTGCGTGACGAGCCCACTCCACGCACTCCACAGGTTGCGAAGGGTTGTTCCTCGGCGGATGTTCCATCGTGGAACATACACTTCATTGGAATCCGACACTGCAAAAAACAAAAAGCAGTTAGGAAAAGATGATATATATAAAAAAAAAAAAAAAGAGGCCAAAAGAACCCTACGCACCTGTAGGGTCAACAACAGGCCGATAGCCGCCAAACCCATCACCTGAACCCAAGGGAAATCCATCCAAGAGGTCAGGCAGATGGGAAGGAGGCAGAGGTTGGCGATAAGCCCCAAGCATACCTGAAGGATCGGCTGTAGCTGCCGACGTCGGAGGCATGGAGGCCGCCGCGGTAGAAACCAACGGAGGTGAACTCACCGGAGGTGAACTCACAACCGTGGTCGCCGCTGCGGAATGCGCAGAAAAAGTAACCGCCGGCTCAGTGAAAGATGCTGTAAATATGGCACTGACAGCCGGCGGTGATGTCATCACAGTTGGAACAGTTGGCTCAACGGGATGAGCAACTGAACCAACTGAAGCAGGCGCAGCCGCCTGGGTCGTCGCCTCAGGTAGGCTGACCAAGCCTACCGTCATGGGTCCGGAGGTATTCCTCCCCGCTCCACCCTGGAATGCGGTAGCATCCACGCCTGCACAAAGAAGATAAGTATTAATGATGGAAAGCTATGAAGTCAAAAATAAAGGAAGTTTGTACTTACGGGTTTTCTTGAGCCTAAAAGTGCGAACAGGCGGGGACGAACCGAGGGAGCCGGCCTCTTTACGCCGCTCACCGTCATCATCCTGGGCTCTCCGGAGGTGACAGTCGTCGCAGCCTCCGGAGCAGTGGTCCTATCACCACCAGGGTTCCCCGCCACCTCCTCGCTCTCGGTCTCTGAATCAGACCGAGGCACCGGATCGGCAGTGGAGGCCACCTTCGCCTTCCCCTTCCCGCCGGCAGCCTTCTTCTTTCGCACCAACGGAGGACCATCTGCGGATTCCTCATCAGAACACAAGATTAGAGGAATTCCAGCAGAGGTTTCAGCATTGAGGGGTCGAGGGTTGAATAACGCCTTACCTGGCCGCCTGGCGCTCAGGATCTCGTGGCCTGGCGGGTAGACCTCCACGAACCGATCCGCCGTCTGTTCAAGGATGGGCAACTCGTTCTCATCTAGATCACGAGTACCCATCCGAGCGGGACTATCAGCCTCCCGCGGATACAAGAGCGACCGCAAGTCGTTCCCCTCTGAAATAAAAGAAAAACAGTTATAAGACAAACCTATACAAACAAAGAAGACAGAGCATACCGTAATGGACAGAGTTCAAACCGTATTCAAGGACGATCGGGATCTTTTGCGCCTCCGCATCCTTCCACACCCGGCTCATCCCGAGCATCACCATCCCGGACTCCGCAAACCGGTAAACTGGAGATTGGACTCCGCCTCCTGGTAGTTGGAGGCGTGAAGGCTGGGGAGAGCTTGCCCATTCTTAAATTTCATGGCAAGGGGGATGGCGCGAGCGGAGATATAAAAGAACTCCCGCTTCCACGAACGAAGACTGCGCTCGGTTGCGCAAATCTTCAAACCCTTGATACGGGTTATCAGAGTATACCACCCCTGGATGCACCTCCAAGAGTAGAAGGTCATCAGGCGGTCGACGAAGGGCTCAACGCCCAGAATCCGGCACACCCACTCGAAGTGGCGAATCTTCGCGATTGCCATCGGGTGTACCTCGGTCAGGTGTACACCGTGCCTCTCCAGGACACGGTACACAAACTTTGTCAAGGGGAACCTAAGATTCCCATAGACAAAGAATGCCGCATATACCCCGATCTTGCCTCTGGGGGCATCATACACCGTCTGATGAGGTTCAGGAAACTCAGGCTCGAGAGACTCGAGCATGAACTTCCTGACGATGTACTGATATAGATCGACAGGCAGAGCACACTGGCACTCGCCAGCAGTACTCTTGTCATCGGCGTACACCCCAGCCTCCTGGGCTGTAGCCTCAAGATCGTGAGAAGACATCTTGCACGTATGAAAAAGAGAACGATTTCAAGAGAATGCTCGACTGAAAAGGTGAGTATTCGCCGGAAATCATTTTGAAGATGAAGAGAAAAGTGAAAGTGTGGATTACAAAGAACCCTCCCCCCCTTTATATACTAATCGCAATTAATGCGATGAATTTAATGCGGAAGAGAGAGAAATCGCAGGTGCAATGAAACTATGACACGTGGCAAAAAGCAAGCTGGCAACAGCTGTTGAAAGGACGCGTACCATTAATTTCACGGCCACGCGCCCGAAAAATCGCGCCCACGCGCCTGAAAAAGCGTCTGGAATGACCATGTACTGTCACGTCACCATAACTTCCTGCACGTCCTGACACAGTCAGAAGAAACCGTCGCACGACGTTTCAACAGTTTGGACTGTTCTTATCCTTTCACCAACTCTTCGAATTTAAAAAAATCAAAAAGATTCAAAAGTAAGCGGGAAAATACCCCTTACCTTGGCAACCAAGTAACTGTAAGACAGGTGCGGGTACAGTGTTAAGGCAAAACCCTTCACATACTTAGCACCTGCAGGGAATTGAAGCCAAGAATACCTCGGCGACCAAGTAACCATAAGACGGGTGCGGGTACAGTGTCAAGGCAAAACCCTTCACATACTTAGCACCCGCAGGGAATTGACGCCAGGAATACCTTGGAAGTAAAGTAACCGTAAGACGAGTGCGGGTACAGTGTTAAGGCAAAACCCTTCACATACCTAGCGCTTCGCAGGGAATTGAAACCAAGAAGGATCTTCTGGGCAATGCTTGCGGAAACGGGAATAACATCCCCGCATAGCGGGAACGTCGAGAACTACATTGTTTGAAGCTTCAAGATGGAATTGGTGGTTTTAACATAATTGATCACTATGTTCAAAACTACCAAAACCTCATGGAGAATCCACACAAGTGGGACTCAACGCTCCTGACTTGCGAGGAGGTTACAGACCTACCCGCATCATACCCAAAGATCAAGCAGGAAAGTCGGGAATTTCTGCAAGTGACATAAGGACTTCCGCGGGAAGAATCCCCATGGAAAACCTTAGAACTAAACCCTTTTCAAAACCCTTTGCTTAAGTCCAAAAGTTCACCTCACTTTATTAAACATTCAAGAGAAGAACATTGGACTGGGGGGACTTGAAGAGGTAGGTCCCAGCAGAGCCCAGTTGGACCCGCAGGACTCACCTTGATGAGAGACGTCTGCGCAGAAACCAACTGGATCAGCAGGACCCACCACGCTCAGAGACGTGACGTCCTCACGTGTGGTACGCAAGCTGTCCCCGCAGGAAACGCCTACCAATGGTTCTCAGGTACTCCGCCTGTTCCCGCAGTTACGGATACCGGCCATCAGGGAAGGCCACCCGCGCAGCAAGGCTACACGCACAAGGCACTTAGCTCTCAATAATTCAGTTGTCACCTGAAGGAATGAGCAAAGCCGGGAACAATCCCGCACAAAGGCGGGAGGGGGAATACTCCCGCCCAAATAAGCCAGTCCGTACGATACGGGAAGATCTTTTGTACTGTACCTGACGAGGTATGGGCAAAAGATCTGACCAGAGATACGACAGCTCATTGACAACAGTATGGCGAGCAGCATGCTCTTGTACTGTATGTCACTATTAGCCGCTGCCTACTCACCAACTCCTGTCATACCACGTGCATAGCCGGCAGTTGGTGGAAAAGGAATAGTACACAGCAGGCCTGGTCACTGTCAGCCGCTGCCTACCCACCAACTACCAGCATGGCACGTGCGTAGGCCACAGTTGGTAGAACAGGAATACTATTCAGCCGGCTATACCCTCTTGGAAACCTACCTTCGGCTATAAATACCCCAAATAGTATGATCATCTCATCTTATCATATACAATCTTGTATCTTACATATTATACCTGATATCTGCTCTAGCAATCTCTTAATATATACTTATATTCAAGAGCAATCTAGTCTGATTCTCACGCCGTAGGGTGGTCACAAGGAGGAACCCCCCCTTCTCAGTGACGAGCTCACGGTGTCTGTTTTGCAGGTTATCAGAAGAACCATCTTTGCCGGGTTTAACCCCTCGTGGGAAACATCTATTTAACCCCCAGATTATCCGTAATCTGCCCGGGGTCGATTAGTGTTTCTTCAGGTGGAATGGGTGATGGCGGAGATTTTGAATAATCCAACTGTAATAAGGAAGGTTCAAGATGAATTAACCGAGGTTATTGGTATGAACAATACTGTCGAAGAATCACATCTGCATAAATTAACATATTTGGATGCAGTGATCAAGGAGACATTCAGATTACACCCTCCGCTTCCTCTTTTAATCCAGAGATGCCCGGGTGAGTCTTGCAAGGTAGGAGGCTACATAATCCCGAAAAACACAATCGTATATATTAATGTATGGGCTATCCACCACGATCCCAACAACTGGCCAAACCCGTTGGAGTTCAAACCTGAGAGGCTTTTAAACGAAAAATGGGATTACAATGGAAATAATTTGAAATTTTTGCCTTTTGGATCCGGACGAAGAATATGCCCAGGAATCCCTCTAGGTGACAAGATGTTAATGTATATGTTGGCTTCGCTTTTGCATTCTTTTGAATGGAACTTGCCTAAAGATGATGATTTTGAGCTTTGTGATGAGTTTGGACTAGTGACAAAGAAAAGGAAATCATTAGTAGCCACACCTTCTCAGAGGTTATCTGATGCAACTCTCTATTTGAGATAAATAAATAAATAAATATATATATATATATATATATATATATAGGGGATGGATCTTGCAAGAAGTGATATTATAGCAAAAACTGCGAGAAATAAATATGAGTTATTGATATTATGTTTGATCTATGGTTCATAATCATAATTGCATTCTTGTAATAAATATGCAATTCATTTATAAGGCTTTTATTAGAATATGGATACTTTGGTCTTATTCTACCATAATAAATGGTTATAATCAATCAATTCTCTAAATATTTGCTAATAAATCTTTTAATGGTTAAAACTAACATAATATTCATATCCGAATTTAATACCAAGGTTTGACTTTTTTTTTTCTTTTGTTTCAAATATTGAAATACATCACGATATAACTTTAATTTGTTGTTTTTTTCTTTTTTTTTTCTTTTGTTTTTCATATCATAAATAATGTGATTCATGAAATCATTTTACAAACTATTTTACACAAATAATATTGTGTAAGTTCATAGATGTACTGTGTAGGTGATATCACGAATGTGTATGTGAAAATTTTACAAGTGTAGGTTATTAGCATGATCTGTTATTTATTATATGTAGTTTAATATAAAAAAATAAAAAAATTTATTCTGTAGTGTGTAGGTTCATATATGTACTGTGTATGTGGTATTTCGAATTGTGTATGTGTAAATTTTATCTTGTGTAAGTTCATATATGTACTATGTAGATGGTATTTCGAATTGTGTATGCGTATATTTTATCGTGTGTAGGTCCATATATATACCATGTACCTGGTATTTCGAATTTTATAGTAAAATACATAAGCGGGTCATGAGTCACCAAATCCAGATAGCTTTTAAACGGGTTATAACATATCATTTATTTATGAAACCCTTTCATCATCAAACCCCAAATATATTATTAACTTTCTTACAATAAAGAAAATTAAAATCCAAAAGATAAATATTAAAAAACGAAAAATGTAAAACAATCATTCTCTCAAGCCATCAGATTGCTTTATTTATAAATGAAGGCTTCTCATGCATTTGACCCGAATTCACGGGTAAAGGTCTCACCAAATCCAGATAGCTTTTAAACGGGTTATAACATCTTATTATATTAAAAATTAATCTCATCAAAATTTGATATGAAAATCTTATTAAATAGGGATATGCTAAAAAGTAATATCCTATTTTATTTAAAAAAAGAGAGATTATTTATAATTAAGAAACAATTTTATAATAAATAAAATAAATGAGTAATGGGTATCACCAAACCTAGATAGCTTTTAAGCCGAATTATAACTTATCATTTATTTATGAAACTATTTCATCATCAAACCTTAAGTATATTAATTATTAACTTTCTTATAATAAATAAAATTAAAATCCAAATATACATATATAAATATTAAAAATGAATAATGTAAAACAATCTTCGTAATACGGGGATAAAATCTAATATATATATATATAATATTATTAAAGTATTGGAATTGTTTATCAAGATCGTACAAATGCGTATCACAGTCTCACAATTGAATATTACCTATGGTGAAATTCCATCATTAATTACAGATAGACTTCTGACGACGGAGCCCGTTAGAATTAAAAAAAAAGTCAAAACAGTTCAGCTTCGTCGGTTTCGATGGGAACCTTTGCACATAAAATATCCTTGAGTAATTCGTCAATAATTGTTTTATATAAAACTCTTAAAAGTAAAAAAAAAAATCAAAATATACCCAAAAAAAAAACATACTTGACTTTTGCACTCAAAATCTTCCATCATTGGAAGCTCTCACGGCATTCCACTAGAAAAAGATGGACCACTTGGCTCATTGCTCTTTTGCCCATGTTCATATTATTTGGCTGTTTATTGTGAAGGGGGCTTTAAAGTCCATTCATAGTGTCACATCACCGTACATCACATAAGCACCGGGAGTTTTAAAGCCCCTTACTATGTTGCCCCGCTATGGTTCGAAACCATTTTACCACCCCGTTATACGCACACACACATATATGTGTGTGTGTATCAGAGAGAGCGTGTTGAACATTCTCGTTACCGCCGGCCATTCCAACACCTCTGCACCCCCCCCCCCTTCGGCGGTGTTGCCCCCAACTCCTCCCCTAAGCCGTCCCCTTTGCCGCCCATAGCGAATAGCTTTAGAGTTGGCATGTACAAGTTGAGTAGATGGGCTGATTATTTAGATCAATTATTGTGATGGTTTTTCTTCTTGTAGGGCTACTAATTTAACCATGAAATTGACATTTGTTTTTTCCTATCATCAACAGTAGTTATACTATGATTGTCTCAAGGGAGAAAATCTTTCTAAAACCCCTAGAAAGAAAAATTCAAATTGGTTTCTATTCTTATATGAACAAATCAACAGAATTCACAAAACCTTCAAATCAGTTACGTCTTTTCATTACTTATAAAAGTTGTGCCCCATCTAATTCTCCACGTCTTGTACAACTTCCTATGACGGAAAACCATTGTCTACTATTAAAATCCATAAAGTGAAATACTTCTATAATAAACCATAATAAAAAATAAAATAATCAAAGAAAGAAATGAAGAAATGAGAAAGAAAATAGAATAAGTAAAAGGAAAAATGAAAAATATAAAGGAAAATTCCATCCCACATTGGTGGAGGGAAGAAAATGGAAGACTTTCACCATGGTATAAATAGGATTTCTAACTCTTGTCCCACATCGCTAGATTACAAAACTTGTAAGCACTTTATAAGGAAGAAAGTTCACATGATAATATTATTATGTGCCAAATCACACCTAGTAGTCCTATCGGAGGGTCCCGATGCGCACGGGCTCGGGCGACGGGCGCTTTTATGGCGCACTTTCGCGATACGCGAAGATGCTCAATTTCAAGTATAAATAGGGCAGAAATCTATACTTCACAACTCATTCAAAAATTTCCTATTTTCTGTTTTATTAAAACTAGTATTATACCCGAGTAATTGTAACGGTACCTCTCTGATCGAAAGGAACTTATATCACGTATCCAAAAGCTCTACCTTAACAAGGTATGACATTGTGCCATCGTGTAAAGTTTCATGTCTCGTGATTATCGTTGTAATTATGGGTTTATACTAATAAAGATATACTACATTGTGTTTAATCTAGGTGCTTAACATCAGAAGGCTTGTTAAAAATAAACTTGCAAGGTGAGACATTCGAGTTTTTGCACAACTCACATTTGCGTGAAACAACTGATTTTCCAATGCTGTCATGATACTTTTCTAAATCCATTAAACTCATGACAGATAGTCCAAATATTTTCAAACGATTTTAAATACATTACAGTGATTAAGTCTCTATAGACTTACGGGATGATTACTACTGGTATTGTGGGGTTTTGTATACAAGGCTTGCCTACTGGGCTATTACACGTTACTTATTGGACAAGTGTTAGCCAATAAGTAATATGACCACAGTCACAGATACGGTCGAGTGACGAGTACCTTTCGGTAATTTGTAAGTAAGCAGATGTAAAAACATCTTAATGTTGTAACTGTAAAATGTGTCATTTATAAATGAATATACTCACAGTATTTCCTGCTGATCAAATATTTTTAAACATGTTTCAGGTGACTTGTTAGAGACAGATGAATGATGTCTGCGTGCTTCCAGCTTAAATAAGTGGCTTGTCACCAGAATAAAGAAACGTGTTTTGTAAAGTATGGTTTATCCCTATAAAACTTATGTTTGTATAAAAATGGGTTTTTATCCCAGCTTATTAAATAAGAATTATGGTGTTTTTATAACTCTGATTAATTTTCCTAAATACGGTTCTGATGAAATATTCCACTACAAATTATTTTAATAAACATCGATACCACCACTCAACGTTCACGGCTCCCCTCCCGGGGTATAGGGGTCGGGGGCTGTGACAACTTCTTTTTCAACAAACAGGAAACCCAAGCTATTACACCAGATGAAACAAGACTTCATCAACACAATTAAGTTCAAACGGGCGTACATGATTCTCGCCAAACGATAACAACTGAGAATTAGACTCGGAAACCTAATTAGCTATGAACAATCAAGAATTGACGACCCACAAATAAAGGGTACTACTGCTGCGAGATTCTTTAATTACTCCCAAATGTTTCCAACTCAATTGAATATGATAGAAGTGAATTTGTTTTACAATGGTATGTCACTCTCTATAGAATAATGAAACCATGTAAGGTACTATATTGTGTATTATTATTCAACATTTATAGAAGTATAATGATAACAATTCTAAAGTATACCTAATTAAAAAATATATTCTAATGAGTTAATTGCATTTATGGTCCATGTGATGAAACCCAAAACACAGGTTTCAACCCCGTGGTGGCATTTTCGCAAATATGGGCCCAGTGGTGGTCCTTTTTTGCAATTTGGGTTTTCTGTCCAGTTAAACGTTTGGTTGACCGTTAAATTCAAGGGTAAAGTTGTCTTTTCATGCTTAACAATAAAAATAATTATAATAGTAAGACTTAATTGCAGTTTTGACCCTTGTGGTGAGACCCATTTTGTCACACCCTCAAAATCCACTAACGGAGTTTTACCGTCAGAGGGTGTGAACTAACAGGATCGGAATCATTAGTTATAATCAAACCATAAAACAAAGTTTCAAAACCATGAAAACGTTTACGAGTAAATAAATGCGGAAGCGTAAAAACCTTTAATCTAAAGTTGCGTCACGCAGGACGACTTAAAACCAATGATAACCGTTAAAAATAAGTTTGCATAATAAAAGCGTTTTCAATCAATGCATGTTCCTAAACCGCGCGTCCGCCTCGGCTACCTGAGAATAACATACTAAAAGTGTCAACACAAGGTTGGTGAGTTCACAAATTATATAAAAATAAATCGTTTAGCGTTTGCGTTCAGCGTTTTGCGTTTTGCGTTACAGCGTTTTGCGTTACAGCGTTTTGCGTTTTGCGTTACCAGATAGTGTTATGTCAAATTATATATCGATAGGTAGCTAGTCTATACAACAAGTATTACTAAGTGTTCGACACCGAAGCTGACTCGTTTATTAAGTGCCTTGTCACCAGGTCCTCCAGACCATGGTACGTGTTAGCCAAAATTACACCCACTCGACCTCCAGTCGAGTTTAGCGTTGGGTGGGGTTTGTCAAACCCAGTAGTACTACTCAACAGTGACTCGCTATTCTAAATATTAACCGGTTCGATGTGTAGGACTTCAAATGTTTCGTTTGCCACTTAGCCTTTACAAGTGATATATAATTTATAACAAAATCTTAAATGCGTTGTGGAGTATGTTATCTCCCCCAAGTGAAAAACGTTTGAAAACAGTTTAAAGAGGGGAAAGTGAAACTCACTGTTTGCGAAGAATTTCCCAATTTAAATCACTAAGATGCGCGTCACCGAAAAACTCTCTCTAGCGTTCTAAAACAACAAGGAGATTTTTCTAAGTGTCGGAATATTATCGAGTCTCTAGACCCGGCACATAATACCTATGCACATAACATGTTTCGTGTTTCGTTTGTGAATCGTGTGTGACTTTAACAAGGGTATTTGTGATACATTACATATGCAAGCAATCATATACGTGTCGTGTATTCATAAAGTACATCACTAGCAGTTACTCCCCGTAAGGGCAATTTGGTCAACTCATAACAATTAACTAACAACTATTCCCCACGAGGGCAATTTGGTCAAATCATTACAATCAATTAGCTATTATTCCCCGCAAGGGCATTTTGGTCAGAACACGACAATTAATTTGCAATCATTCCCCTCAGGGGCAATTTGGTCAAAACACAACAATAAATTAGCAAGTATCATGTTTCATGCATTTTCACAAAACTCAGCAGCTAGTTTCACAGAGACAGAAATCCTACTTGAAAGATTGTACTATTCCACCGATCATAGCATCTCAATTAATTTACCAAAAATCTTCACAGAAGCATATATGTCTTAGGTTTCCAGAACATATTTAATTATATTTTTATTCCACATAATTTTCTCACAATCATCAAATCATTACAGCAAACTCATAACAGTCAAATTCATGCGCAACAGAATGTTGTTTGCAATTCCCGTTAAACGAAAACTCCAATAAATGCAAGACCACTTGGACTAGGTTTCTAACTCAATGAGTCAACTTCCAGAAGTGGAACCAACCCAATTGGTCTCGTAGTTCATGAGATACAACATTTACAAAACAACCTAACAGCAGGTCTAACAGCTCAGCTTTGCACAACGTTTTTGTAAAATCATAAAAGTTAACTTCTACTTGTCCAAAAATTACAAGTTTATATTCTTTAGAAACTAGACTCAACCTAGTTTACTGTAGTACCAATAATCTCAACCAATTTTCACGTTTACACTTCGTTACAGTCACTTAAACATCAAATACACATTCTGTCCAGAAACTGTTTGCATCCAAACTCAACATATTAACAATCTATGAACTATCATGCATTCATATGACCCTCTAGACTCCATAGACACCATCCATGCACATCAATTACATATTACATACTTGATTAGGGTTTGTGTTTGAACTCAAATCAAATACACAACAATCAACATGCAACAAGATTCAATCTAGTTATCAAATCATCATTCAATCAACCACAATCATATTAGCTATATACATACACAAAATCGGCAGCTTAGGGTTTGTGGTTAACCCAACAAACATCAAAATCAAGCAACAAGAATGTATAGGATAATCAATTATACCTTCCTAGCACCTAGTTCTTCAATCACAAGCTTGATTTCTTGGTTGAATGTGTGTGTGAAGGCGACGGCAGCAAGGGTTTACAAGGGAGGGGGGGGGGGGCGATCGGGGTTGGGATAATAATAATAATAGTTAGGGTTTACTTGTTAATGATCTATTTATAAACACAACAAGTTACACTCAAGTCCCTCTACTTTCAATTGTTGTTTTTTTTCTAACTTAACTAACTTATTTCTTGTTTCTTGTCTACCATTACACACAATATAATCAAGTAACACATATGTTAACACATAATTATTATGTTGACGTTTTTCGTTTATTCATCAATCGTTTGCGTCAACTCGTTTGCGTTTCGGTGCAAATCCCGAAAGACTACACATGTAGTAAGTGTTAAGCGTCATTTAAACCCTAGTTTAAATGTAATGAAGTGTGTGTTATAGATTCAGTGATCTTAAGTTTGAATTGACGGAATTGAGTTAACGGAGTTAACCTGAAATTGACGATTGTCACACATTTTGCAGGAAAGACCCCATGCACCCAAATCCGCAACTCACATCTTCTTCTTCAATCTTCAACCTTTGAAACCCTAACCCCACTAGCCAGAAGCCACCACCTCCACATTAACACCACCCGATCACCACCTTTAAAGAAAACCTTAATCCCCAAATCTCTCAAAACAAATCCAATTTCCTTCGTTCTTGATAATGAGCTATTGATTGGAATTTGAATTTGGGTTTGTGTTGTAAGATCTACGCTCAATCAATCAAATCACTCATGCCAATCAAGAAAGGTACCAAGCGTAAGGCCGTCGCTGCATCAAGCCGTAAGGATGAAGCTTCCACCTCCACCGCAGCCGCCACCACCACCATTACTGAACAGCCAAAGCAGCAGCTGCAGCCAGAGCTAGAGTTGGAACCGAAGCAGGAAGAGAATAAAGAGGTTGAGAATCCTGTGCGGAAAACGAAGCATTCTAGGGCTTCGAAAGCTGAAGCGGATCTTGAGTTCTTTGATGAGCAGTGTGAATTGGTAATTTGTTTGTAGATTGTTTGATTTGTGGTGAAGTTTTGGTGAGAACGTTGCTGCTTGTTTAGAATATGTGGTTTCATATTCGATTGATTGATAATAAGTTTCAATTTCTTGTTAATTTCAATTTGGGATGAATATGTGGTGTGTGTATTTCAATAAACATAACCAAACTTTTATCAACAATCATTGTAGTTCACTTGATTGCGTTTGTTATACTTGGTATGGCTAGACCTGGGTTCGGAACCCATGATGCACAGTTTTGTTATTATTTTTATTTGGAGGAAAATCTTTTAATAGACCAAGGGTCCAAATTGCATGTATTTAAAACCACCGGGTTACACATTGCAAGGGTATTATGGTCTTTTCACACAAAAACAAACTAGCAGAGCCCCTACTGCAAAAAAAAATTGACCACCACAGGGCCAATATTTACGAAAATGCCACCACGGGGTTAAAACCTGGGTTTTTAGGTTTCACCATAGGAACCATAATTGCAATTAACTATAGTCTAATTATGGTAATTATATAACTAAAAACCTTAATAATATATATTAAAAAAATATGTTTCACCGAGGTCGAAGCATGAGAAAATCGTAAGCTCATACCAAAGTGAAAAACAATGATTATAAATGTTGGTAACGAATAAGTTGGTAGATAAAAAAAAGCACGTAACAATGGTATATTTGAATTTAGTAAAACTTTATATTTTAAAAGTTATAAAAGAAAACTAATTAATATAATAATATAATATTAAGAAAAATACAAAAAAATTCATATAAACTCGTACAGTCTATTTTTTACCTAAACTAGTCGTCCTGACAAGTTTAAGGCGTCAAAATACCCGCCCCTGAATTTTTCTTAGCCTAAAATAGTCGTCGCGACTAGTTTTGTAAACTATTCGTTGACACCAAGAATCTAGTCGTCACGACTAGTTTAAAATACCTATTTTTGTAATTATTTACAAATAATACCTAAAACTTGAAATTTATTTTTAAAAATAACTATTTTAGAAATTTTTCCCTTTTCTAAATTATAAAGAATGAGATGGAAATGAATTGGGAGGTACACGCCTGAAAATACAATGAAACTAACTTATTCTTTAATTATATAATATATTGTTCCCCCTAATATTAACTGTATTTTTGGATCATCGCATTCGTTTAAAGTCTTCAACTTTAGATCCTGACCATTCAAAATACTAAAAAAACCTTCTAGAAGGGGTGGTTCGTGGAAGTTCAGTCTTCTCTCTCCCATTATACTGCAGTTACCTAAATATGAGGAACCACAACTCCCTGAATCTTCATATATCGGTCACTGCCACCAACGGGGAAGCCATCGCCGCCGCCCAATATACCATCACATCGTCCAATTGGCCATTGAAGCTACACAATCGGTCACCGCCGCTGTTAAATCTGCCTCATAATTTACAAGGCATCAATATCTTGGTCATTAGATGGAAACTATTAATGTTAATGCCAGCGTTCTTTTTTTCTTCTTGAATTGAAACTTAATGTGTTAGTGTTGTTTTTGAGAAATCAATGTTTAGTGAATAAGAAAACTGCTACTCATGGTTTTTTTGCAGGAATTTTATGAGCTATGGCTTGAGAAATTTTACTACAAAACGAATGGAGCAACTGAGGTAATAGTCCATAGCTAATATGATTTTTTTTCCGAATTGTATCATAGCTAATATGCTGGCATAATTCTAATGGCTAAACTTATTATTATTATTATTATTATTATTATTATTATTTATTTATTTTTTTTTTTGCACTTTGGCTTCGTTGGATTGTTTGATTGTTGTAAGCAAATGCATTCTCGGAATAGAATTTTAGATTTGTAATATTAACCTCTTAGCCCGTCTCAGAGAATATGCATCGAATTTTGAGCTACAAGAAGAATGGATAAGAGTAATTTAAAGTTTTATAGTAAATTATATAAAACTTCGATTATTTAAAGTTTAGATTTCTACACTTTCATGAAGAAACTTTTGGCTGGAGGTGGGAAGCGGGTGTGTTAGATAAAGATCTGGGCCAAATTGGGCTTGAGCAAAACGGATAACTTTACTATGTTAAATATGATTACCAAATATTTTATTATTTCTAACAGTTATCGATTTTCTGAATAAAATGATTTAGGAGGTTTCATCCATTCATAAATAAAGTTAAATTAGCTCCTTTACAAGCAAACCTGCTGAGATAACAATATTCTTTAGTGCGATGTTTAGCTAAAGATATTTGTTTGATGTTTAGGTGAAGAAGATCAATAAAATGGGCCTTGCTCAATGCATTGGAAAAGTGAGTGGACTGAAGGTTGTACATAACTTATCACCTTAATGTGTCGTCAGTTGTCACTTTGTTACAATCTTACAATTTGGCTGCTATACTTCAAAATTTGTTACTAAATCACTATACCTTTTCAAATTGATTGTTTTGGGTAATTTTACTAGAAATATCTGAAATGACAAATTTATGAATGAAGTGAAAGTAGGTTACTTACGGTTTGTCCTGTAAGAGTTTAGAATGTTCCTATTAATAAGTATAAAAATTGTTGTGTTATTATGCAGCAATGCATGGCATGAAGTATCAAGGTCTTCTTATGAATGAATGTGTCACTACTGATGGATCTGCAATGTTCATAATATTTTGTGTATTGTGTGTTTGACTTCAAAAGTCAAAGCAGCACAATGGTCATTTTATTTTGTAGTTGGTGTGTTTGACTTTAAAAGTCAAAGTAGTACAATGGTCATTTTTATTTACAATGGCCATTTTATTTTGCCCTTTGGGAAATATGAGATGTGAGATACTTACTTTGCACATATGAGCATAGCAAGTAAAATAAACATATTATTTGGGAAGTTTGGGAGTTATTGCCTTTAATATATAATCTCCTTCCACAACAATGATGTTTGATCATGGCTATCCCAAAGAACACAAACCATAAGATGCCTAGAACAAAAGCAGCAGCTCCTGTTAACATTGTCTTAACAAGTTTCAACTAAAAAACTCAAACCTTAAGTATCCCTATACTGTTGATCACAATTCAAAAAGAAAGCTTACCATCCAATAACGTTTGTCAGTAATGTCAAATCCACCTTGATAACGCCTGAACCGGGTATGAATATCGGGTCTCTTTGTTCTTGACCCTAGCAGCACGAGTGCACCATATGGCTCATTGGCTGGACAGGGCCTTTAGCTAATCAATGAGCTCAAGATATGTATACCTTACTGTGAGATAGGTTGATTTAGTGGGCCTATCAATGGTCCAAAGGGTTCACTTTGAGGCGCGCCATTTTTAGTTATGTGTCAAAGGTTGAGACGAGTTGGCATTCGCTTCATTCAGTTGAGATGACTAACAATCTAAAATATTGAATCATTAATATTTGGTTGTTATATCTACTTTCATACCACAACATCACTTTCAACAAATCATGTTTTTTTTTATTTAGAATATAATTTTTTTTAAAGAATCTATAATTATGTAATTACGATATTAAACTGTCCGTCCACCTGGCGGGTATAAAACTAGTTATGTTAGTTGTTACTATTTGGTAGGAAAGTTTCAAATCTATGATCAACATTATCATCCACTCCTACATGTGGACAATAATACACCACTACTGCTATATATATAACAAAATCAGATTTCAAAGATCAAACTTATCTCACAATGATCAACTACTGGTCATGGTGGTGGAAAGTAGAAAACACTAGAGATGAGCTTGCTCGCACAATTCTCACCATTTGTGTTCCAACACTAGTACTTCTTTGGTACAAATACACCGTATCATTTACCAACTATCGGTTGCCACCAGGCCCCTATGGCTTACCGGTTTTCGGTTACCTTCCATTTCTGAGCTCCAACTTACACGAAAGATTCACGGAGATGGCTCACAAATATGGTCCTATCTTTAGCCTGCAGCTCGGAAGTAAGTTACATGTTGTGGTAAACTCCATGGACCTAGCAAAGGTTGTGGTTGGTTAGCGTGACCAGACGTTTGCTAATCGCAATCCTCCTGTCACAGCACTAACCATCACCTACGGTGGCCTTGATGTTGTATGGTCCAACAAAACACATTGGCGTTACATGAGGAAACTTTTGGTTAGCCAAGTGTTGAGCAATGCAAATCTTGATGCTTGTCGCGATTTTAGAATCAAAGAAGTGAGAAAAACAGTTAGTAATGTTTATGCTAGGATGGGGACAAAGGTTAATATTAATGAAATCGCTTTCGACACAGAACTTAACGTTGTAACGAGCATGTTATGGGGTTGTAGCGATTCTGGGGATCTTTTAGATGGATTTCGAGAACTTGAGTTCAAGATTGTTGAGTTAGTGGGAAAACCAAATATCTCTGATTTTGTACCGATGTTATCGCGGTTCGATCTACAAGGAAGGCATCAAGAAATTGTGAAGATACAGGAACATCTTGATAGGATTTTTGACAATTTAATTGAAGAAAGAATCAATGTTAATAAGTTTAGAAAAGTGGGTGGTGCAGTTGATGTAGATGGAAGGAAAGATTTTCTTCAAATAATGTTAGAGCTTAAAGACCAGAAAGATGCTTCAACGTCATTGGACATCAATTAAATAAAAGCCCTATTATTTGTAAGTTCATGAACCTAAAGATTTATTTAAATTATTAACTTTTATAAAATTAAAAACTTGCAAATAGAATTATACGGTATAACAATTACAATATATAGATGTCTAAAGTGACACATGTGCCCAAACATATAGTGTACAACAAATTAATCCATATGATTTTATTAATTGGTTCGTGACACATGTTATCCATTGCCAATCATTTATTATTATTTTATTAGTCAAATTTGTTTTCAAACATATTTGTTTCCAATTATAACTTTTACCACATGAAATTTTATAAAATTTCGAGTATATCGTAG